>NW_026099572.1:37941969-37948718 GCF_025091365.1 Daktulosphaira vitifoliae | reverse complement strand
TATATATAAAAGTGTCAGTCTTTCCGGAACATTTTCAAAAGTTAAGTTGAAAAAGTTCTACTTTCTATACGCATTTTAAAAGGTTTGCACCCCCCCTGTATAAAGGGAAATGGTCCGATTTTAAAAAAAAGTATGTCGAATGAAAGAAGTATATATAAAGTATTTATCATTAAAGAATAAAGTTGATTCATGCATTTTTTAAAATATAAAATATAAACAAAGATAAAAATATATTATAAAAATATTTTAATTAATGATCAATGTGGTTAATATTATTTAAAATAATTATTAAATAAATTTTAATTGAATGATGAACCAAACAAATTTTCTTCAAAGCTTCTCAGTATTACTTAATTTGAAAAATATTCTAAATCTCAATTAAATTGAAAAAATGACCAAGTCAAAAAGAGTAAGAATTGTGAATAGATTTTTTGTATTTTGCAACAATTAAAAGAACTGGTTTGAATAAAACGCATTAACATTATATAGGATGTTCAGTAAGTAAGGAAACGGGTTTCTATTGTTCTCATTTTTTATAACAATTGACCTGTTTTCTTACTTACTGAACACCCTGTATATTTAGCACAGATAATAGTATGTTGATTTCCAAATACGTGCACGTGATTATTTAGTATTTTTTGTGGATTTTTTGACTATCGATAATAACGCGGGTTTATGAAATATTAGTCGATATAGTTGTCTTGTGGAGCAAAATTCGACGCCTGTACAGTTGTCCCATTAATATTATCACCTGTTTTTAAAGTGTTTATTACATTTATTATTTTATACACACTGTATAAAAAGAAATATTTTTATTAATAAAATGTATTAAAATGTATTTATTAAAATGTATTCAAAACAAATAAGAGATATTTTTTCAAAAAAATCTAAAATATGTATTTAGTATATNAAAAATGTATTCAAAACAAATAAGAGATATTTTTTCAAAAAAATCTAAAATATGTGTTTAATATGCGATAACAAAAATTATGAGCAAAAAAAAACAGTCGTTTTTCATGAACATTTTTTGTGCCCCTTCCATTATTAAATTTCTAAATACGTCATTATTTTTGAGTTAAATATTTTCAATACATTTTAGTTTTGATCATAAAAAAACCCCAGCACATAAAAAGATATCTGACAGTGATTAAAATCACTATAATAAAAAACACTTCGATGCAAATCNATCACTATAATAAAAAACACTTCGATACAAATCTGTAGATAATGTTTCATTTTAAAAAATTAATGGATTATTCCAAAAGCTACATGACCTCCTATTTCCTTATATATATATCATAATTACAAGTTTTATGATTTTTAAGTGTAATATATAAATATATATATAAATAGTACTTATCTTAAAACAAATATAATGATACATATATTTTTCAAAAAGTGATAGCATTATAAAGTTAAAAATATAAAAAAGAATTTTTTTACAAAAATCGTATTTTTTATTAATTTTAATGTTTGTTTTCGCCGTGAAAACAAATTAAAGTCAGAAATGATTTTTTTTTCATATAAAAAGATATTATATAAATTTTAGTTTCATATATATATATAAGTGTCAGTATTTCCTGAACACTTCCAAAAATTAAGTTGAAAAAGTTCTACTTTCTATACGCATTTTAAAAGGTTTGCACCCCCCCTGTATAAAGGGAAATGGTCCGATTTTAAAAAAAAGTATGTCGAATGAAAGAAGTATATATAAAGTATTTATCATTAAAGAATAAAGTTGATTCATGCATTTTTTAAAAAGTTATAGCAACATAATGTTAAAAAATGTAAAATATAATATCAAGAATTTTTTCACAAAAATAGCATATTTTTGCATACGGTAGTCATTTTCACCATGAAGACAAGTCCAGAGGTCAAATTTTTTTTTTNCATTCAACACTAATATTATAATAAACGCATGATCTATAAGAAAAAATCAAAATAAATACAGAAAACAAACAATTTTGGTTTACAATACTATCCAACAAAAAAAAAAAAAAAAAAAATAAAAAAAAAAACACATCATAGTAAAATTAATACCTTCTCAGCTTCGCATCGAAGCTAAAAAAAATCAACTAAAAATATTAACTGGATCAAAAGTTATTTAAGTTGTCAATGAGTGGTGGGCCACTCTGTATATACATATATATATACGTATATGTTAATATTCATTATATATCCCTACAGCCGACGCCGCTGCCGCCGTATATACCTCGTGTTTAACGTTCCCCCCGCCACGCCCGCCCACAAAACACGGCTATACCTCATGCATGATACGTTTACGTACTTAAGTCGCTTTACATGTATATATATATATTCTAATTACTATTAAAACGTATACGCTTTATTCTCATTAAAAGAGATATATAGTGTATTCATTCCAATTACGGGGGATGATTCCCGTATCGTCATTTTTTGTCACTGCCTCCACGTTGCGCGCCGCTGGTTTCCTTGGATGTGGTAGCCGTTTCTCAGACTCCCTCTCCGGAATCGAACCCTGATTTCCCGTTACAACCATGATATTGATAGCAACTACTATCATAACATGAAACTAAAAAGTGACAAATAAATATAGTTTAAAAAATCTAAAAACACGCTTTTAAAGCACATCAACTAAAAAGTTCAAAATAATTTTTAAAATAAGCTTAAAACAATAATGAACGAAAAGTACTAATATTATTGTGATAAAAGCGTGAGTGCTTTGTGCATTTTTTTCGTATATTGAGCGCCTGAAGCTTTTATCACAATAATACTAGTGTTTTAAGCTTATTTTAAAAATTATTTTGATCTTTTCAGTTCGATGTGCTTTAAAAGCGTGTTTTTAGTTTTTTTAAACTACATTTATTTTGACTGATAAGGGAATATATTGATGAGCATTTTTTTGCACAAATGTCACAAGAAAACTACATAATTTTATAACAATAAATTAAAATAAATAAATGTGCGATTTTTTGCATGCGAATGTGTAATAATGAACGGTGGGGTTTCTGTATTTAGACACTCCATAATGTACAGTCAATATGTGCTTATTGTTAACACTAGAATAGGCAATCCTTATCAACTAATATGTGTAATGTTGATAAAATAGTCAATTGTTATTTCTTATCAAAAATGTATTGGTCTCCAAATAAGTAAAATGAAAGAGCTCAGGATTTAATGGGTTAGTAATTTCGTTAATTCTTGCAGAATGAAAGCTAGATAGTCTTCGGACTTTCTGTTGTAATTGTGAAAGGATAAAATAATAATTTTTAAACAATATGTTAAATTCAGAAATGAATTAAGTACTTTTTAGTATCTGTCTTATAGAATGATATCATGGGTTGTGTGTGTGGGAAACAAAATATTATTTTACAAAATAATAAATACTACATTATAGATCAAATAGGACAAGGGTAATTTTTCCCAAAATTTAATAAATATTCTATAATATGCAGGCTTGTGTTGCTGTAATATTGAAATTTAATTTTAGAGGTTTTAGTTCAGTATATCTTGTTGAAGATACCAATAATACCAAGTATGTATTAAAGTGTATATACTGTCATGATGAAAAAGACAAGGAAAAGGCTCAGAAAGAAGCTGAAATGCATTCAATCTTGGATAATTGCTGCAAAAATAGTTATATTATCAAACTAATTGGATATAAAATGATTGAAAAGTGTCCAATATTTTCCAAAACACCAAAGGATACATTTTTAATGTTATTACCTTTTTACAAGGTTAGTTTATTTCATTCTTATTTTAAAGTTATCAATTTAGAGTAGGACTTCTAATTTATTCAGAAAACTATTTATTTATATCAACATATATCAATTACAAAAATTATTTTGTTAATAATTATCGTCTGTATTTTGTAGTTTTACTTTCATTTTAAAGTTAAAAATTATTAATACTTATACAGGATGATTCATTTATCATGAACCTCTTAATCAATAAAGTAAAATATTATTGAAATTTTTTTTCAAATGTTAAATAATTAACTAGCTTATTTCATGATTAAAAATCTTATTAGAAAATGACTAGTCAACAACAAATTTTAGGACAGTAATTCGGAAGTAATTAACATTTTATGGTATTGGTTGTAAGAAAGACATGGTTTTTGTCATTTTTATCATTAGTTAATTCTCGTCTGTACTTTTAACCCACTCAAGTAAAAATTTACTTACTTAAAAAGGTTAATAACATCCAAAATACTGGTCAAAATGCTATTTCCTTAATTAAATAACTTTTTATTTTTATTTATTTATTTTTGATATACTAAATAAGTTAGTTAATAATGTATTTTGCTATTTCAAAAATTAAAGTTGACAGCCTTGTAATGTATAAGGAATAAACATAAAGAGTAATTTATGATTTGTAGATTCTTTTACATAAAAGAAAAAAAAAACTTCTAAATATTAATTGTATTTTTTCATTAATTATGTGTTTTATGATATATGATTTACTCTATATATCATATATTATACATTGTAATACAGTGGCACCTAAGTTAAAAATCGTAGGTAGGTAAAAAATATTTTAAGTTTTAATACTGCTACCAACACCCAAGAATAGCAAAAGACTTAATTTTTTTACTTTTCATTTCTAATGTTTTTCAATATTTGAAAAAAATTAGTAGGTACATATATTTCATAACAGTATAGGTAATTTATTGGTATAGATTGGTTGACTTTTTTTGGTAATTTAAGAAAAAATTTTAGCCACCCAATAGAAAAAATAAGTAAAAAATATTTAATGGATAGATTGGGTTTAATATATTTTACAATTTTAAGTAACTTTTTTTTTATTACTATACTTGCAAATAATTTGCATATTCTGACATGACAATTTTAAACAATTATTAACTAATATTTAACACTTTATATTCTATTCTAATCAATCTTCATAACTCGATGGTATTCATATATTATGCCTGTAAATTTTTTATATTTATCATGATAAATTTTATTGAATATAAATTATTAGTCAGATTGAAATGTTTTTGCAACTAAAATCTCAAACTTAAATAGATTAACAAAACTTCAAATTTATATAGTTTCAATACATAATCATTATGTTTTAATTACTTATAATAGTTTTTTAATAGTTTTTTATAATAGTTTTTTACACGGTGACATCAACCAACCATACGTTTCTTTTAAAGAATGAGCAGTTGTTTTAATGAAACTTAGAGATTGAAATTGCTATTGTAGTATATAATATAAATATACATAATCCATTACAAGCTTAACCTACCTACTCTATGTTTTATTATATTTGAAAACAAAAAAATTACAGAAAACTGATATTAGTATTAAAGGTTATAAGAATTGTCATTTACATCTCCTACACCTCTTATTATTTTAGAAAAGTCATTATTATTTTTAATTATCTTATTTTTTAGAACGGATCCCTTCATGATCGTTTAATATTATATCAAAATCAAATTAATTTGAAAACAATAATCCAACACTTCCATATCATTTGTCTTGGAGTCAAAGTTTTTCATGATGTTTCTTATGCACACAGAGACATAAAACCTGCTAATATACTATTTGATCATAATAACAAACCAATCATAATAGACTTAGGTGACTACATTTTAAAAATCATAACTCTATATTAGTTAACTGCAAATTCTAAAACAAATATTGTTCAGGTTCAGCAGCTCCAGCCAAAGTAGTTATAACTTCACAGAAAGATGCTCAAGAACTTCTTGACGATGTAAATGAAAGGTGTTCTATGACATACAGAGCTCCAGAGTTATTTAATATTGATTTAGACTCGGTCATTGATGAAAGGATAGATGTTTGGGTAATACTACAAATTTTTATATATGTGTATATAAAATTATAGTATACAAAGTAATTCACTTGTCATAAACAACTTAAAGAGTTACAAAATAAAAACAACTTATAGGAGTTTATTAAGATATTATAGCACATAGTAGACATTTAATTGTTGTCAATTCTCTATCCTTATTACTAAAAAGGTTACCAAAAATATTTTTGATTATAAAATTAAAAATTTATTAACTTAATTAATTTATATTTGAAATATTTTTTTTTTAAATTACAAACATCTAAAATTAAAAGAAATCTAAAAAATAATTAATTTACTTCAAAAATTCTTTTACAAACAGTCAAAAGAAAAAGATATATTTAAAACTTGGAATATTATAATTCTAAAACTTGAACTAATTATTTTAAAATAAATACTCTTCTTAAATATAATTACTAATTTAATCAAATTTGACTTATATTATTTTAGTTTATTTAATTTTTTGTGAAAAAAAAATTAACTTGTGTATTATAGTATATGATTATTATATTTAATTATATCAGATAAAATATTTTTTAGTTAAAAATAATAATTAAAAATAAAATTAAAATAGTAGACATTTTAAATAAATACTTTAAAAAAATCATTTAACAAATCATTGAACTATTTAAATTGAATTCAAATACAATTGCTAGAATAATTATTTGTATTTTTTTCTTTTTCAAGTCACTAGGATGTTTACTATATGCTATGTTATATGGGAAGTCTCCTTATGATTTGGTTTATGAACGTGGTGATTCAGTTGCATTAGCTGTGATAAGTGGAAAACTGTATTTTCCTCCTAATTCTTATGAAGTAATTAAAAATTATTATTGTTACACATATTTTCTTTTTTAATATAAAAAATATATTACTAATATACAGGATATTTTAAAATTTACTATTTTTTTTTTTTTTTTCTCTCGTTACCTCTATAATGCTATTTTATTTAT
>NW_026099572.1:37847950-37941950 GCF_025091365.1 Daktulosphaira vitifoliae | reverse complement strand
TTTTTTTTTTTTTTTGCTCTCGTTACCTCTATAATGCTATTTTATTTATCTATTATAAATTATTTTTTATATTCATACCTAATGTCTTATAGAGGTATTAACTTTATTTTTTTTGACAACATACATATTTAACTAATTTATAAAATAGAAAATGATGTACCTTTTAATATTTAACAATATATTTTAGTATCTAAAAATATACTATAAAACTCTAAATTTCATTCAAACTAAATTGGGACAAAATTCTAGATAGAAATAAGGGATGAATGTAAAAAATACTTTATAATAGATAAATGGATTCACATATGAAACTAACAAAAGCCAAAAATTATTTCACAAAAATAATATTATCTTAAAGTAAATCAATTGGCTAGTGTTAAATCAATCATTTTGTATATTTCTTTTATACTTGTTTCAGAATTTTAATAAAATTATCAAGATGATTTTGACTACTGACCACGTGAAAAGACCAAACATCAATGATGTTTTAGAGTATGTTACTAGTCTTGAAGATTCTCTTAATCAAGATATTGAAAGAGATCCTTTTGTATAGTTTTACTACTAAAAAAATAATATCAAACTTTTATACAAAAGTATGAATATTTAAATTTTCATAATAATCTTCTTCCTTTCCTTTATCCCAACTTAATAACAATAAAATTAAAATTACCTCATGTATAAGGTTTTTTATACTTTTATCAATTCTAGGGTTGTATTGTTAACTCGGGCATAACAAATATGTAATCAAAATGACAGTTACACTTTCAAATTATGAATTAATCAATTCTTTCATTGAAAATAAATGTGCAGTTTTAAAGTCATCACTCGAATTAAGGAAAAATTGTTCATACTATTAATATTTCCTTTTCTATAGCAAATAAATGAAATAAACAAGAATTTTTATTATATCCAGTTTTAAAAGAATTATTAATCTTTTAAGAAAATTTTAAAAGAAACTTTGCTCTCAACATAGCTTTTTCCTAAGTAACTTTAATTTTTTTTTTTTCAGTCAAATTTTATTGTAAAATCAACTTCATTTTTATAGTTGAAAGAAAATCGGAGTATTGAATAAATTTGCCGCTACAGTGTATTCCTGGTTAGCAAATTATCGTTAAGTTGTTCCTACTGATATCCTAGAAACGATCGTTGTTGATAACGACCACAGTGGCCAAATATCGTGCCACATTTCTTATGCAGTGGCGTGAGTTGTCGCTATTGAACAGTTTTCACTTTCCGATAATAACAGGACAGTCACAAACCGCCCGTGGCGTGTAAACAGTCTATGCGTTCGCTCATCATTTAGTCCGTCTTACGCATTCATTATTTTCATATATTTTTACTTAGTATTACTTATGTGACCTGGAAAATTTGCTAATTAAATCAATTTTTCTTCAAATATTTGTATTTCGTTGGTTTACTCACAAAGTGTTAATTGTGTTTATAACCAACCGGTATCGCCGACAAGTATCTACGCATCAAACTTGCAATCTTTGATAATAAAACCATCATTTACAGTGGTAAGAATTCATCTGTCATACTATTTTTTTTATAATATTTTGAAAAATTATTCATGATATCAAATATATGGCGCGGCTGTATCTATTTTATGATGTAATCTTATTTTGTCGCGAAAACTAGATTTCCCTTGCTGAATTTTTATTTAAACCTGACTAGTATTATTTTTATACTTTCTATCTCCGATGTGTTAAAGTGTACCTGTATATTGTCATTTATGTAATCAATTACCTGCACAAATTTACGAATGGAAAGTTGCTTAATTTTACTTGTTACGATGGTTTGATAAATGTTTTGACAATACATTGTTTATTTGATGTGATGAATTTTTTAACAGTAAAAATTATCGCAAGTTCTATGACGACTAACTGTTGTATTTTGGGAACTATTTTTAGTTACAGGAATATTTTAAAATCCTATGTTAATTAGTAGTTCAGCAAATTAGGATACATCTTATAAATTTTAAGATCCAACATAATTATTCAAAACTACTGAGTAAAACCAAATAAAAGTACATTAATACAATGTATTTATTTTAAACATTGAATATTTAAAAAAATACTGTAAACATTTTACTACTTAAAAATAAATGGAACAAAAATACATTTATATGTTAATATATATTATTTTTTTTGTAAAGTACAATTGTATAGAAGTTATTTGATAGTAAAATCATTATTATTTTATTTGATCGACAATTTTAACTATAATCTTTTTTATCCATTGCAGATCGTATTTAAGATTTTGACGGGGGGAGGGGTGAATTTTACAATTATTAAATGAATTTTGACGTCCCAATTTTTTTATATAATAAAAAGCCATTTATATAATATTGATAAGCAAAATAAAGTCTTATTTTTTTTTTATTTTACATTTTTCATCATAGAGCTACGTTTTTTTTTTTCAAGTTTATGTTGAACTCATGATGATAATCTTTCAATACACAAAAAAAACATGAAATATCATATAAATCATTACAATAAATACTAGTATAAGTTTTTTTTTTTAATATTAAATTTGTCCTTAAAATTGTATAGGCTCTTGCTTCTCCAAAGAATCCCCTTAAATACGGCTATTGTGTTAAAAAAAACTAATGCATATAATCTGTTTAGATAAGTTTTCTTTTTCAATATAAATGATGAAACTACTAATTCTACTATTTCTTTCAATAGTTTTTTATATTATAATAATTATTAATAATTTATGTAATGTTAAAAATTTTGACCAAAAGGAAATTATGATTTTATTACCCATAGTAACTTTGTTATTATTAAATAACTTACAACCAGTATTAAATGCACGTATAATGTAAAATATAATTCGTATGTAAATGTATACGAATAATCATTAATTTAGTTATAAAAATATTAATAAAGAATAATTGTTTAATATAATAAAAATTTAAAGACGCTCAAAGTTAACAATTTTTTTTATAAGAATTAAAAAGTTTTAAAAATAAGTGTGCCTATAAGAAGTGACTGTAATGTCCGGATACTACCCGCGAACTTAAAATATTTAATGTTCTAAAAAAACACAAATAAATTTTTTTGATTTTGGACAAGAAGCTGACCTTGTTATCATTTTTTTAAAAAACATTTTTTTATAACAATGAATTTTATTTTTATTGTTGAGAAATAGGGGAAGGCACTTGTACCCCCGTATCCCTCAGTGAAGCCTTGAGTTACGACATGTAAAAAAGTTTAAACACTTCTATAGTGTAAAGTATTATTTAACAAAAAAACTTTTAACAGATACTCAACATCAAATAGCTGTTGTTTAAAACTATTTATTTTCAACAATATATACAATAAATATTTTATTATGAATGTTTTAAGTTTATTAAAACAAGTACATGAAAACACAATACAAGTCTAGTGTTTGAAGTTGTAGGTGTAGGGTTAAACGCGCAACGGATATGGAATATAAAAATATTTATTAAACTACAATCAATTGTTTGTAGATCGCGTAGTTTCGAAAACCATAACAATTGAATTTTTTATTAAAATATATTGAGATTATTTACGAATTATTTTTTAATCATAATTGTGACTAATTCAATTGATTTTTATTACAAAATGATCTTTAAAAAAATTTTATGTTCGTCATAACTTTTTTACAATGTCATGGAAACTAATTAATTAAAATATAATAAACAAATCATATTCCGCCAAAAACACTATTAAATAACCGTAAATATTGGCATCTGTTTATTATTTTTATACCATTTGTGTTCTATGACGATCGGGCAAGATAGTATATGAAAGACCAGCCACCTCTGACTTTTTAATGTGGGTGATAACCTTTAAATTCTTAGAATGTTATAAAATAATTGAAAAAAAAATGATGAGAAGTATTTTCAAAATAGGGTATTAGAAATAAAATGGAGTAATATTGTACTAGTTTGTATGCCATTATTTATGTGAAACAAAACTTTAAAATTGGATTAGTTAAAAAATGGTTAATTTTTTAATTATGAGTTATTTTAATTTAGATTTTATAGTTTTAATTTAGAAGTTACTTTTATCATAATAGCAAATTTCTCGTTAAAAATTAAATTTTTTCATATATTAGACTATATTAATTTGTCATTATTACTGATATGTTTTTACAAGTTGCAATTTTTTTATTTCAATATTTATAACTTGAGTTTTGTAGTATAAAAAAATCTTAATTTCTTGTGTCAGTGTGTTTAATTTTATTTGGTTTATTATAGATATAAATGTATGACCATTGTGTATGAATGCTAAACAATTAAATCGATTTTTATTTAAATATTATATAATGTTACAATCCTTATCTTCAATAATCTTAAATTTTACTCCAATTTTATGTTATCTACGTAAAATAATTTTATTTGTTCATACGCTTTCTGACTCTGTATATAATTATAATGTGTATTATAAAGGTTAGCAATTTGAATTGTAAAATATATATTCCTCGTGCAATCCTATTTGCTTTTACTATAACACGTTTCATTCAAATCGGCAAACCACAATTACTATTGTTTAATACTAGTAGTTTGAATGATTAATAGTTATTAAATATTTAACTATATGAGTTATATTACAGGTAATAACATTTTATTAATTTAATTTCAATTAATTTTGGAGTGAAAAATTGTTCAATTCAACATATATCTTTTCATTGATGAAAGCATTTAACATTCTTCTATTATAACTTTTGTATCGTTTTAAGTATTCCAACAATATTAATCCTATATAATATATAATATACTAAACTTTTATTTCAATGTATTTTCATTTCATTTTAATAAAAACAATTAAAATTAAATATATTTATTTGTTAATTATGTGAGACAATCTCACGATAATTAATAATATAATTGATAGCACATCATTAATAATACAAAATTAAGATAAATATATAGTTTATAAAATAATTAAACTAATCTATGAAGATAAGATATTTTAACTTAGATTTAAGATAATTATTAAAACATTAACATTAGAGAAGTTAAATAACTCAAAATTATATTTATTAAAATTAGACATAATCCGTATGACAGGCAAATAATTAATATAAGTAGCATGAATAAGTTCTATATTAAACAAATTAAAAAATCTAGTATTAAGCGTATGACATAAAAAGTAAATTTCTCTGAAAACTCATAACAATGATAAATGTCATTCATAACATTAAAAAAAGGTAAAACCACTTAATAATCTTCTAGTGTATTAATACAAAGAAAACTACGTATTGGATCATTGGATTAATGTAAGATTTGTTAACACATTAATTTTAAAAGATAATAATCTTAAAAACGATTTTGAATACCCTCAAGTGTTGAAATATAACATTTTTATTAAGAAGTCCAAATAATGGAATCACGGTAGAAAACGGAATGAACAATGAAAGATAAAATATTAAAAAAAACTCAGACAATTTCTATTAATAGATCCTTAAATAAATAATTATCTTTAAGTTGAATATGGAATAGTAAGTGGACAAAAAAAGGACTATTTTCTAGAGGTATGAATATTGGTAAGGCAGGATGAGTTTTATCACAAAAAACTATGAATAAACTGATTTATTTACTAATATTTAGGAGCACAATAAAGAACTAAATCAAGAATAAAATTATATAAATTTAAAATACCATACAATTTTTGTAATAATAATTTACATTTGTAGTTGTATTTACCAAAGATTTATTTTATCTTATGGCTATATTATATTAACTTTAAACAATTCGATATTCTTTGTGAGAATTGTGAAATTGCGTAACTACATTATTAAAATTAATGGTTTGATATTATACTATATGTGAGATTCTTAAAGCTACAATTATCATATTTAATCAGATAATTTGTTAGACGACAACATAGAATTAATATTTATAAAAAGTTGATCATTTAGTATTTTTGTACTTAATATAAATAGAAATCCATGCATTTATTTAAATAAATAATATTTATTATATTAAACTTATGATATTGCATATATGCCAAATATATTGATTTTTAATAAATTTTAATAATGGTACAGTTATTCAAAATCTTCCATCATAAGCTCTATTACATAAGCCGTAATTTACCATACATTTGCAATAAGAGGACTATATAAAAAAACTTCATTTATTTGTAATTAACCTAATGTATACAATTTATTCCTATTATAGGAGGTAAACCTATCTTGATATCCCAGATTTTCACCAACTATTAAAGTACACTACTATTGATTTTAGAAAGTAACCAGAGCATTTTTTTGTTATTGTTAAAAATTTAATTGATTTCAAATGATTAGAAAATATTTTTCATTAATCATAAACTATAAGACCAAAATTAGCATTTTTTTTTTTTTTTTGCCATAAATATGTTATACTATTAGTATAATGAGTTGTAAATTAATTCAATTAGCCTAGAAATCACAATATTTAAATTACAATGTAATGTTAATAGAAGAAATTATATGTTATGTTCATAAATATCTGTTAAACAATAGCATTCCCTAATTTTTATTTGAAGTTTGTCGAAAAAATTTAATACTACTAATAGTAAATATACGTACAAATTATGCAGACTAAAAACTAAAACGTCAATCAATAAAAGTCCACCGTAAGCAAAAATCAAGGTTAATAACATGAGGTATCAACGTAGTTAGCAAATTGAAAAAATAAAGAAACTTGTTTAGTTTAACTGTAATTCACCGACGTAATAAATATATGAGGGTTGGTTATATATAAATGTTACAAAATATTGCATTAAGTTGTTAATGTTTTTTAAATAAATGTAAGTTTGATATACAAAAAATATGCATGATTTAATCATTCAAATATTCTTCTTCTAACTAATTATCACATAATATCTAACAGGTATATTTATTTTACTGTTTTTCTTTCAAAACATTTCCAATTCATTGCTATTATAGTTAAAAACAATTTGTTTAATAACTATTATGTGTATGTAATGTGTTTATATTTATTTTTGAGAAGACCAAAATCATATTAAAAAAGATTGAAGAATATAAATGTTATATTAGTTCTTATGAACTATTTTCTTTTAATCGAACTTTGAGTGGGATCATCAATAATTATAAAATTTATTTTAAACTTATAGGTCTATTTATTTATTTTAATATAGTGAATAATATCAATACTAAATTTGGTTTGGCAAAGGATTTATCAATGTCAAGGAGACCTTGGTGTAAATTTTATTATCTATAGATGTTATAAATTGCTATTATTATATTTGTACTTTAAACTTTGTTTAAATATAATTGTAAGATAATATAATGAATTATCAATGTTTAAATTCACTTTTAAATCACTAAACAAAAGTCTGGTTTTATGCATTTTGAAAGTGAAAATTTAAAACTATTCCGTTTACTCTTTATTGATATATCGTAATAAACTTTTATTACTAAACCTTACGCCGCATCTTTAATTTTATTAGTTTATATGATTACATCTAAATATTTTTTTTTTAATTAAGAAGACATCTGCTATCTATTATAACCTCTATTAGTGTCTGATTCTAATAATTAATTTTGATGTATTAATCGAGATTTATATTCATCCCATAAATTCGAATAAAAAACATTAAATCATTATCTATTTTAATTTACTTTATTGTGTTATTATTGTTTTTTATAATTTCATAAAATTATTTATTTATTTTATTTTTTAATGTTAACGCGCTTAAACAGTCATCTGTTTACAAATAATTTAACATTAAATTAAGATTCAGGGAAAAAAAAGTATATATAATATTACAAAACTTACAATCAGTATTAATTAGTAATAAAACAACGAATTAGAACTAAATGAGTAAATAATCAATATATGGGCTATAAGTAGATGGTGATATACATTATAATTAATTTAATTGGTTTTACAATTAAAATTATTTTGTAAACAAAATATTCCGCTGAAAGGATGATTATTGCTATGTGAAGTACTGTGATTAAGTACAAAGAATAAGGAGTGATTTCTTAAGAATTTAATGGGAATTCTAAAACTAAAGTGTATTTGAGATAACATGTCTAAGCATCAAATAGTATACTAAAAAATGATTTAATAAAGGTAATGTTCGCATTAGAATAATTTAAATAAATGTCAAAATTAAAAAAGAATGAAATATAGAAATTAAATTACGTATTTAAGGTGGGTTTTAAAGGCTTATAACACCCCCTTAAAGAGGTGCAATACATAATTTTTTTAATCCTTTTTTGTTTTCATACGTATTTTTTTTTCAAATTATTTATAAAGACTAAAAAAAAATTAAATATAGAAATTTGAAAATATATTTACACGTCAGGCGAATAGGAGTCTACCTTTTTACATATAATATTTTTACCCCTTTATTCCTTTCCTATACAGATAAGTCTAAACATTTTTTCGATTATTAATTGTGTTACTAATATTTTAATTTTAACAAATTAAACTCTCACTCTTGTTGTCTCTTTGTAGATAATGAATTAGTGAAATTAAGTGGTTGAACAGGACATAAATTTTGAAATTAACGTTCTATTTTATTACTTACATTTAAACTCGTTTATACATTCATTTAAGATTTCTTATATTAGAAATATATAAAAAAATAAAACTTTGTTTAATATTTATTTTACCTTAAATAATTTTCTATAATATAGAAAAGTAATTATAATATAGTATAATATTATTATACTATAGAAGTTTATTTTATTTAAATATTATATAAAGGTTATTTTCATATTATTTATAATTTATATATGAAGAAAAAATTAACTACCCTATATTTTTGAAAATGATAAAAATTATTAATTTTAGTTACTCATTGATACGACTGCATGATTAGAGTTTTTCTAAGGGGTAATACACTTGAATTTTTTTTTACTTTTTCTAATCGATCCAGTTCAGTTTAACAAAAAAAAATTATGTGTTCAACGTGTAATTACTTTTTTCTGGGGGAGAATCTATCCTAATAAGACTAAATTTCTATAAGAGAAATTATTTTATCTTTTTTATTGTACTTACAACATTATGAAATGTTTTTGAATATACTACTTACTTCCATCGTTCGTTTTTTGTTGATATAGTAATTAAAAAGTTTTAGTACTACTAGTTAAAAAAAAAAATTATCTCTTCGAATTTTATATTTTGTTTTTTTTTTTTTGTCGTCTTTTTAACTGTCTTTTTTTATCTATTACATTATTTAAAAAGGTTTTTCATCCCTAATTATCTAATATTTTGCAATTACATTATATAAACTATATTATCTTACAACTCAGAGATTACTCAAATAAAAAAAATAACACTACTTGATGATGATGATACATCTTTAGTGATTTTTTCTTATAATTTTTTGTTAAGTCCAACTTCAAAGTTCATAATATAATATATAGGGTGATTCACTTATGAAATACTTAATTAATCGAAAAATAAAAATAATATATTAGTATTTAATAATATTATTAAAATAGATAGAGGGTTGTTATTGAATGCTGTATAAGATGCATTAAAATATAATGCAGCTGATGTGAAGTTGTAGGAGATCGTGTCAAGTGGAAATTTAGGATAAAGGTGGTCGACCCTAAGTAGTTCGGATAAAGGCGAAGAAAAAGAAGAAGAAATATAATATTAATAACTTTTTTATTTATTTCTAGGTTAATTCTTCAATCGTAAAATAATTTTATGTTTGTCGTAAGTATTTTGAAAGTTATTAACAATTTAAAGTAACGATTACTGGAGGCGAAGAGTGGGCGCTGCTATTTTTATAATTTAGCATTTTTCGGTTGTATTCTTCCTCTTGCCTAGGTAAAAATATGTACATAACTTTCGTAATACTGGTCTAAAAGTTTTTATCGTCCAGTCGTTTTCTTAATTAGATCATTATCTTATTTAATAAGCTAATAAATTAGGGATGTTGCTAATTAAGAAATTAAAGTTGACACCCATGTAAAGTCAAAGAAATGAGCATGAAAAAAATGTTATGATTTAAAAATGGAAAGAAACATTGAACTGAAATGATTAATATTATTTTTATTTTTCGATTAATTAAGTAGTAATGATAAATGAATTACTCTGTATAATATTCATAAAATTCTGATATAGCTTGAAAATATATCGTATGTGTTTAGTTAAATATAAATGTATGTATACTCTATTATTTAATATTAGCTAAAATTATTAATATACGAATAAAATTTTAACAGATAGACTATTTTTATTAAAATAGTAATATTTTTCATACAGGTTTTTTGAATTTCCTGTATTTACACGTGTAAAACAAGGTACTACACTATTAACTGGATTTGTAGGTTTTTATTTTACGTTTAAATTAATTCAGGCTTTATTAATAAAATTAACTTTTTTTATACATTTATTAAACTAGTTTTTTTTATTTTTACATACCCCTATGTATAATATTAGTTCTACCGGTTTTAGATTGATTCATTATAAGAAAAATAATTATCTTTTAATGTAAAATCAAATTATTATCAATTTTCTGTACGATAACTTCAATAAAACACTTTTTTATTTATCTTAGACAACTTTAACTAGTTTAAAGCATGTATATGTTCATTAACTTTCTATTGTTTCATTTATTTTTTATAATACATTTAACTTTTCATATTAATATATTAATCAATAATATTCATAAAATACCAAAATATATTAAAAACATATAAAACAATTCAATTCATTATCTTTTATTAGAATTATATTTAATAAACTTTATTGTAAATACAAACTACTATTCTTCTTTTTTATCCCCACCTTTATTGTGACTACTTGGGGTCGGCCAACCTTATCCTAAAATTCCATTTGACCCGAACTCCAACATCATCTACGCACACATCAGCAGTCCTCATATCGCATTTAATAATATCTCTCCATCTCTTTTTGGTCTTCGTCTACCTCTTCTTCCTTTAACATTTATTTTCATAACTGTTTTCACAGCGTCCAATTCCTCTCCCCTCATAGCATGACTAAACTATCTAAGTATTTTCTCTCGTCTTATCCACGATTGACGCCTATTAACTCCTTATATGTTCGTTCCTTATCCTATCTTTCTAACCACTCCACTTATCCATCTAAGCATTCTCATCTCTGCTACATTCATTCTCTACTCTATTCTCATGTCAACAATCCAACACTTTGAACCATACACACAACTGGTCTCACTACAGTTTTATAAAACTTAATTTTCAGCCTCTTATCGAAGAAATTCTCTTATCGCATAACACACCAGACGTTTCTCTCTACTTCACTCACCTGCACTTAAACCTGTGTCTTACATCATCGTCAACATCATAATTACTTTTTATACAACTTGTATTGGATAATATTTAGACCGTTTTCTCTAACTTTTGCAAGTCTATAGACTTCTTTTTCTCCTTTCTTTGTTCCTAACCTATCATATAACTCATCATACCTCTTAAAATACTACTTACTTACTATACGCTTGGCTTCTTTATACTCCATTTAATCTTTTCTTCTTTTGCTCTTCTGCAATACTTTGAACTGGTTTTTCTTATTCTCTATGATTTTTTGAATTTCCACATCCCACTACCAGGTTTCATTGTTTCCTAGCATTGTACTCCTACCCTCACCAACAATCTCTTTGTAGTATTTTTTACACATCTAGCAAATCTAATCCACGCATTATTTATGTCTCCCTCGTCATACACACCGTCTTCTCTTTTACCGTCTATAAAAACTCTTTTCTTTTTGCTTTTTCAATTACCATCACCGGATCCTCGATTCTCCTTCTGTGTTATTTCTGTTTTTGTAGACTCTCTTTTAACTTCACCACAACTCCATTACCATCAGACATGTTGTGTAGTTATACTCTTGCTTAGGATAACTTTACAATCTTTTACTCGCTTTACACTCCCTCTTTTCCACATAAAATAATCAATCTGTAATCTATTACTTCCACTCTTATAAGTTATATAATGTTCTACCCTATTTCTTAAATAAGTATTAACTATAGTAAGGTAATACAATACTACGAAATCCAGGATTCTTTCATCAGACTCAATCTTACTACTAATGCTATACCCTCCTTTCATATCCTCTCCTATCATTGCCGACATATCTTTTCATATCTCCACCTATCACCATATCCTCATTACCAAGTATTCCTTGCATTACCTCATCCATCTCTCTCCAAAACACGCCCATGTCTATTTCATCACATCCTACTTGTAGTGCATAGGCACTTTCTACATTCAACACTTTTCCTAACTAGTTCTACTACTTTACTTTTTATATCCTCGCCCATTATTATCCCTTCACCATTCTTTGTAATGCTCTTACTTTAGTATATTATTTAATTATTAGTATTTTTTTTTTATGATTCTAATAGTACAAATGAAATTTTTTCCGTAGGGAAACCTTGATTCTGTACTTGGTACAACTTTAATCATTTCCGCGAAGTACCCTAATGACTTTAATATGAAAATACCTCTTGTTTTCTTGGTGGATGGGAATGTAAAAACATACCCTAGATAATCTAGTGAATAGTTGTTATACATAGTGTTTATTATCTATTAACGACACAGCCACACAAAATAAAAATATTTTTTCGGGTCTGGAGGTCAGACCATGTTAACTATGTTTTTGGGGTCGCTGAATCTAAATCCGAAAGTTAAAAAACCTTAACACGTTAGGGTTCTGACATAACCTTCAAAATATCCAGTTATCTAAGCTATTTAACGCTTCGACGTTTTGACTTTTGCCGTATACTGAACAAAAATCAGTTAAACCCATAAACCCTATTTACTCACTAAACAAAGGTATATAGGACCGTTGGCATCAGCGCTACCCGATGTACACCACGAGGAGGTTGCACAATCGGATTTTTTACATCATGTGATCCTTATAAGGGCTTTTGGCAACAAAAATTTAAATTTGTAGAATGATTACCAAGAATAAATAAATGACTAGATAAATGAATCGTATACATCTACAATATTAAAAATGATGTGTAGAATTCTTAACTACTAGAATAAATGACAAGTAACATGACAACGGATTCGGATTCAGCGACATATGGTAAACATGGTCTGACCTCCAGACCCGAAAAAATATTTTTTTTTGTGTGTGGCTGTGCTATTTTTTGTAAATAATTATGAAAAAAGACATCATTTTATGTTAATCAATTATAATTAGCTGCATGAATGATATGTATCGTAGGTAAAGTTGAAATAATTCCTTAAGAGTAACTTTATTCAAATTTTAGTAATATTGATCATTAGACAATTTTTTCAATTAATTCAATACAAAATTAAATAAATCATCAAAAATACGCCATAATGAGTATAACTTTGATGTACTCATTTTAAATCAAGTATTAGTATGAATAAAAAATAAATGACAAAATACAATAAAAAAATTATTAAAGTTACCCTGATTTACGGTACCAAGAATATTTTTAATAATTAGTTACATAAAGAGACCTAAATTGGTTATTCGAAGAAAAATAATAATTGTTATTACTATTACAGTATGATAATTGGTCAATTATGTATTGATAATACAACACGAGATTCTAAATTTATACGTGAAACTGTAATTTATGCATTTATAATATTTATAAACGTATAAATTGAGTTAACATTTAAATTATTTTATTATTGTCATAATATCTAAAATTTCCTAACTTAGAGTTTAATATTGAACAAAATAATTATTTGCCCTTTAAGAATAAATGAACAAAACCAGTATATGACTTAATGCTAAAATATTTTGCTCTTTGTGACTTTGTATAAAATATGGCCAGTTATATCAGATGAAACTAGATATTCTGTACTCTAGTATTAATCTTAATCAATACCAGTCTAAGTCAAGAGGTTAATCTTTGGGTACATCTGCGACCTTGATCGCGTACGAAAGGACGTGCTTAATAACTTTCTCCGGTCAGTTATACTCGCGCCTCAGACACACGGGTGTCTGTCTCTTTTTTTAATCTGCATCCGTTTAATACTTATTTTTATAGTATCTTAGTAAATAATTATTAATATTATAAAAATATTCACTCTAAAAAAAAAAGATACAACTGGTAGGTAGCGTTTGAAGTTAAATGTATAATGTAGTTAATATTTTAATTTATTTAAAAAAATTGAATGAAACAATATTTTATTTGTATAGTGATTAGTTTTCGTTTCAGAGATATTTTAATATGTGATGGATATTAAGTTATAAATTTTTATTTTGATTTATGATTTTTATAGATTTTTTTTACTATATAAAAATATTTACCTGCATTGAATGATTGTCAAATATAATATTCTTTATTAATACATTGAGAAAACATCATAGATAATAGATCAGTCCAACTAATTTTTTTACATTTACACTATTTGTTTAAAACTATTAAAAAAATATAGTTTTAAATGAATTAGTTCACTTTTTTAATAAATATATTTATTACGATAGATTTTTGTCAATATTTTTAGTATTTGATTTATAATTTTCATTATTTATCTTTTTATAAATGCTTAGTGTTTATTATGTTATTAACTTTTTACTCTATTCCTTTCTATTAATTTGTATTATTTAAATACTGTTTTTCTTGCGATCTATTTTCGACATATTTAAGGTAAATTTTTAATTAGATATAAATTGGATAACATTATATGAAATCAATTTTTTGTAATGATTTTAAATTAATTCCGTTATTTATTTTTTAAATTATATCATATTTAGATAAAATACATTTACCTTAAATTGATTAATTATTGTTTAAGTGTTATTCTTAAGCTACATATTTTAATGTAAGTCTTTGTCTTGTATAAAATAGATATTAGTTTTTTTTAAATACTAAATTCACTTAAATATTATTTAAAATTTAAAATGTAGAATTTTTAAAGATATAATCCAGTGGATTATAAATTCTTTAACAATATTTTATTTGATGTTAAGATTTTTAATTATAATTAATTTTATATTTGGTTATTAAACATGTTGAGGTCATATAACTCTCTTGATTAACCTTGATTGACCCCTGTGTTATCTTAATTAATATTTTTTCAGCTTAATTTATAGTAAAATTTGTTACACAATAAAATGTTATAAGATGTAATACATAACATGAATATAAAGATAAATTACATACAATAATTTTGAGGAACTAATTATTGAAGAATATTATTGTATTCATTTTTTTTTAGTTTAGTTAACTCAAAATGTCTGCAAAAGCAATTAGCGAAGCTACTGGAAAAGATATAATTAACAGAAATTTGGCACCATTGACATCTGCAGCAAAATGTCGATTTGCTTCTGTCAATGAAAATACTAAATGGGAGGACTTGCTTATTGACAATCCCTGGCTTAAAACTGAAGTATTATAATATGGTAAATTTTCTTTAAACAATAGTCTCTTAATGATTTTGTTTCAAATTTATAGAGCTTAGTAGCTAAACCTGATCAATTAATAAAACGTCGTGGAAAGTTAGGTCTAATCAAAGTGAAAACTGATTTTACGGATGCTAAACAATGGATTTTAGAACGCTTGGGCAAAAACCAACAAATTGGTCGTGCTAATGGAAAATTAAAAAATTTTATTATTGAACCTTTCATTCCTCATAAACCTGTAATAAAGTGTTTTTTAATTAAAACTTATGATTTACTAACAAGTTACTAAGACTTCATGACTATGTTGAATAGGAAGAAGAAGCATATGTATGTATTTACTCACATCGTTATGCCGATACAATATTATTTCACCATGAAGGTGGTGTTGATATTGGTGATGTTGATGCTAAAGCATTAAAACTTGAAGTTCCAATTGGACAAAATGTAACTGAAGATCAAATTTTGGAAAAACTTCTAATAAAAGTCAGCCCTACTAAACAAAAGTAAATATTTACACTAATTTACATATAATTTTATAATATTAGATAATATTATTATAATAAAATTGTTACATTGATAAATATCATGATCACTCTTTCTTATACAACTTAATTTAAATTAATACAAATTTTCAGAACAATTGCAACATTTATAGTTGCATTATACAAAATGTATGTGAATCTTTACTTCACATATTTGGAAATCAATCCATTAGTGGTGACAGACAGTGCTATATATATATTGGATTTAGCTGCTAAAATAGATTCTACTGCAGATTTTGTATGTCGTTCATCATGGGGAGAAATTGAATATCCACCTCCATTTGGACGCGATGCATACCCAGAAGAAGCATACATAGCTGATTTAGATGCTAAAAGTGGAGCTTCTCTTAAGGTAATATTATTATAAAAATAATTATCTTATTATAATAATTAGGAATTTATTTTTAAAACATTTGTTTTTAGTTAACAATATTAAACAAAAAAGGGCGTATTTGGACTATGGTTGCTGGTGGTGGTGCTTCAGTTATTTATGCAGATACTATTTGTGATTATGGTGGTGCTAGTGAATTAGCTAACTATGGTGAATACAGTGGAGCTCCTTCTGAACAGCAAACTTATGAATATGCTAAGACTATTTTGAGTTTAATGACTCAAGAAAAACATCCTGATGGAAAAGTTCTTATTACTGGAGGAGGCATCGCTAACTTTACAAATGTTGCAGCTACTTTCAAGGGTATTGTAACTGCACTAACAGAATTCCAAACTAAGATCTTAGAACATAATATAACCATATATGTTCGTCGAGCTGGTCCCAATTATCAAGAAGGTCTAAGAATCATAAGAGAAGTAGGCAAAACTTTACGTATACCAATTTATGTTTTTGGACCAGAAACTCACATGACAGCAATAGTGGGTTATGCTCTTGGTAAAAAAGCTATACCAAAAGAAACTGAACAAGAATCAGTAACTGCTAATTTCTTATTACCAGGAGGGCAGGTAACATAATATAATCTTAAGAAATTTATTATTTAACCACTTCTAAGTTATTATTTTTAAGGATGCAAATACTGTTAATGCTAAACAAGAAGTAGTAGATGGTTCCAAAGATGGAGCAATAAGTCCCTCAGTAGCTTCACCAACTCAAACAAAATTTACATCTGGAATTACATACAGTAAACCTTTATTTAGTCATAACACTAGAGCTATTGTTTGGGGAATGCAAACCAGAGCTGTGCAGGTTAGTAATTCTTTTTAATTCTTTAACTATGCCACGGAATGGGTTTGTGCTTCCTCAAAAATTTTTAAATAGAACAGAATTACGTTAAAAATGATAAAAAATATTCATGAAAATGAGAAATTCATTTTAAATAAATTTTCAGAGTATGCTTGATTTTGATTTTGTCTGTCAAAGACATGAACCTTCTGTAGCTTGCCTTGTATATCCATTCACTGGAGATCATAAGTTGAAATTCTATTGGGGACACAAGGAAGTATTAATTCCTGGTTAGTAATAAATTATTAGTAGCTTAATTTTATGAACACAAAATATAATTTTTTTGTAATAGTTTACAAGAAAATGGAAGATGCTATGTTAAAACATCGTAATGCAGATGTCTTAGTCAACTTTGCTTCTTTAAGATCAGCATATGATAGTACTATAGAAACATTAAATTATCCTCAAGTAAATTATTTATAAACAAAAATTATAAATAATAAATACACTGATGATTACTTCTTTATATATAATAAATTTAAATAATTACAGATTAGAACAATTGCCATAATTGCTGAAGGTATTCCGGAAAATATGACTAGAAAACTAATTTTATTAGCCAATGAAAAAAAAGTTACAATTATTGGACCCGCTACTGTTGGAGGATTGAAACCAGGATGCTTTAAAATAGGTAATACTGGTGGTATGATGGATAATATTTTACATTCCAAACTGTACAGAGCTGGAAGGTAATGGAATCTTTTATCAAATTTTAATAAATTGATCAAATATTTAAATAATACATTTTTATTTTTTAGTGTTGCTTATGTTTCCCGATCTGGTGGTATGTCAAATGAGTTAAATAATATAATTTCAAGAACAACTGATGGTGTGTATGAAGGTGTAGCTATTGGCGGTGACCGTTATCCTGGAACTACATTTATGGATCATATCATGAGGTATCAAAATGACCCTGAAATTAAAATGATCGTTCTTTTGGGTGAAGTTGGTGGTGTTGAAGAATATGAAGTATGTGAAGCTTTAAAACAAAAAAAGATAACAAAACCTTTGGTTGCTTGGTGTATTGGAACATGTGCAAGTATGTTTACATCCGAGGTACAATTTGGTCATGCAGGATCATGTGCTAACTCAGATCAAGAAACAGCAACAGCTAAAAATTCAAATCTAAAAGCAGCAGGTGCTTTTGTACCAACTTCATTTGACTTTTTGGGTGATATAATCAATGAAGTTTATACTAAATTGGTAAAAGAAGGTTCCATTGTGCCAAAACCAGAAGTACCCCCTCCAACTGTTCCCATGGATTACTCTTGGGCTCGAGAACTAGGGCTTATTCGTAAACCAGCATCATTTATGACTAGTATTTGTGATGAACGTGGTCAAGAACTTCTTTATGCTGGCATGCCTATCAGTGATGTGTTAAAAGCTAATATGGGCATTGGTGGAGTAATTTCTCTTCTTTGGTTCCAAAGATCATTACCTCCTTATGTTTGTAAATTCTTAGAAATGTGCTTATTGGTAACAGCTGATCATGGACCAGCAGTATCAGGAGCACATAACACTATTGTGTGTGCACGTGCTGGTAAAGATCTAGTCTCATCTTTGGTTTCTGGTTTATTAACAATTGGAGACAGATTTGGAGGTGCATTGGATGGTGCAGCTAAACAATTTACTGAGGCATATGACTCAGGATTAATTCCTATGGAATTTGTTAATCAAATGCGAAAGAAGGGTCAACTTATCATGGGCATTGGTCATAGAGTAAAATCTGTAAGACTTTTAATTTTAAATTAATTTTTTGTAATATTCTTATTGATGATTATTAAAAATATTTATTTTTAAAGATAAACAATCCAGATATGAGAGTTCAAATCATCAAAGACTTTGTCTTAGAAAATTTTCCAGCAACTCCACTTTTAAATTATGCACTAGAAGTTGAAAAAATAACTACATCTAAAAAGCCAAACCTCATTTTGAATGTTGACGGATGTATAGCAGTAGCATTCTGTGATCTTTTAAGAAATAGTGGGAGTTTTACTCGTGAGGAAGCCCAAGAATATATTGAAATGGGCTCTATCAACAGTTTATTTGTACTCGGAAGAAGTATTGGATTTATTGGTAAGAAATCTTTTTTTATTTTATTAGTATTATAACATTAGTGTAACATCAGTAAAACATATTTGTCAAAAAAATTTTAATTTTTTTTAACTGAAATATTTAGTTTTTTCATAGAATTGATTTGTACAAACAATGAAACTCTTAAAGATAGAAGTTTAACTTAGTTAAAGTACCTCTAAAATTACACAATATAAAAACAAAATAAAAAAAAAATAATTGTACAAAATTATTTGAAGAAATAAATTTTTTTTTGTTTTTATTGATATGTCCTCTGATCCTTCACCAATGATGAGTTAGGTTTGGTTTTATATTTATTTATAAATTTTGTATAAGTCATTTTAAAATCAAACAAGTTAGTGCAAAATTGTTGTTAGAATATACTACAGTATTGAAATATTTTATGTTTATGGAGAATGAACCCCCTAATCCCCCAACACTATAACCTCACTTAGAACACATAACAAAGTTTTCAAACTTATTATTACAAATTTATACTAGCTGATAATGTTTGGAATAACTTAACAAAATTTATAATCTAATTATAAGCTTTAACAAAAAAGATTATTTGATTAAAGGTTAAAATGTAATTAATTTTTTAACACTAAAAAAAATGTTTAGGACATTATATGGACCAAAAAAGATTAAAACAAGGACTTTACCGTCATCCATGGGATGATATATCATATGTTTTACCCGAACAATACAACTAATTTCAAATTTCATAAAATGTATTTATTTTACTGGCCGACAAGTGAACAAATCATCTATGCTGTAAACCAATGAATGTTTTGGAAACGCAACAATTTATAGTCAAAAAAATTTAGCATTTTCTCACGTTGGTTTCAAATTTTTTAACATGCATTTTTTTAGATATCGCACTTAATTATTGTTATTCTGTATATATATAATAATAATTATTTAATTTTTGTATATCAGGTTTATATTTAAACTTGTATCTGTTTATAGGTGTAAAAAAATTCAGGTAAATATCATGTTTATTTTTATGTGCACCGTTTTTTTTTTTTTTTGTTAATCTATACAAATATTTTTTTAGAAATGTTTTAAATAAATTTAAGTTTGTTAGAATTGACAAGATTATTATATATTGACTTAAATTATGGTGATAATATTTAGCTTTTAGATTTTTATTTTCATAATTTTTATGTCAGTAGTCTTATGATTCCAAAATTTTAAATAAATATTTTCCAACTTTTGTTTGTTATAATATTATGCTGTGCATTATTTTATTAATATGATAAAACAATTTAATAATTAAAAAGATAACACTGAATTATCATTTTGTAAAAAAAAAATTATAAATACTATCTATTATTATTTGTATTTTTTTAGAAAATATTAAACTTTTATCAACTAAATAGTAGTTAAGTAAAAAGATCAGTACACTTAAAATTCTTATATTTGTATACAAATAAGTAATAACTTATTAAAAACCCAATTTACTACAATTCTCCTAAACCAAAAAAATTGAATACAAACACTATCTTCCCTAAAATTTTAAAAAATAAATAAATTTTTATTAAAACTATTACATGTTATATTTTATGATAATCAATAATCAGCGGAATTTTATTTCATACATAATGGGTAGGCAAAAAAAATGAACAATCATAACTTTTCATCTATTTTAAAAAAAATGTTTTAAATCGATTAAATAAGCAAATATAATTAATACAAGATTATAGGAATATAATTATGATAACGATAGGCATGTCCATTTCAATACTAAAATTATTGGGAGAGGGCTAAATTTATTATTTAAATTTACTTGAAAATAATTTAACCTATTTTTAAATTAGTTTTGGGTAGCAATCCCATGTTCCAAAATAGTCCCTAGAGATGGTAAATACGCCTGCTAAGATAAATCAAAATATATAACAAATAACATAACTAATGTATTAATTATGATTTGATAAGATAATATCATCATATATTAATAAAATAGCATTAAATTTCACAGTTATATCATACCTCATACCTTTTACTAACAGACGGAGCAAGAGTATAGTTCAAGTAGTCTCACAGGATCACGATATTTAGTATGATCCGATGAACTACACACATATATAGTAAAAATCTTCGTTGAACGAAACAGTGAAAAAATAAATGAATGATTATTACAATTATCAAAAGACACAATTTCCGTTCAGACGCTTATGCGAATTCGCACATTTTAAAATAGTTGTATTGTAGCTCGTTATGTATAACATATATTTTTTTAAATGGTACTTGATTAATTCATATATTATACATTTACATACAAATATTTTGTTTTACACCACCTGTAATATTGTTAATATGTAAAATTTTGAAAAATTACATTGGTCTTATGGGACGTTTTAAATGTTTACTTATATTTGAAACAAGTTTTTTTATTAACATGTATTTATGAACCTTAGTTTTTGTATTATACAGAGTATCTATCAGCTTTTTATTTTATTGTAATAATGACCACTATTATGGATAATACTTACAATCGTGATTATAATAATAAATAGATAATGTTTTATCTATTTTTCAATGATAAGAATAAAGATTGTTAATATTACCACAGATAAAATAAATAAGTTTTATCTTATCTATGGTATTACTTATTTTGTTACTCAGTTTTAAAATTAAACATTAAATTATTTTAAAATATGAATCCTTGTAATATCCCATCAGTACCAATTATTGAAGAGGAGAAATGGAGATTACAAGTTAGTAAAAATCAAAGACATGAATAAATTTAAATGTTAACTTATAAATTTATTATTTTTTATATCCACAATACAAATGTTGTTACATTTAATTATCATGTGAATGTTATTAGCGAACTAATATTACTGTACTAATTATCATATAATATAGAAATTCTTGTTATATTTAATGTTAAGCATAACTTCTTCATATCACAAATTTTGAATATATACAAATTATTTAATAATGTATAATTGTATTGTAATGTACATTTATTTTAAAAGCACAAAATACACATCACTAAAGCCAATTCAAGTGATCCTGATGTTTTGCTTATTGGGGCATCAATAATAGAATTTATTCAGTATCATCCTATTTGGAAAGAAAAATTCATTCCTCTAAATAGTGTAAACTTTGGAATAGCTGGTGATTGTACACAAAATGTATTATGGAGAGTAAAAAATGGAATTTTAGATAATATAAAACCTAAAGTTAGTAAAGAAAGAACATTTATAATAGTTATTATGATATAGAAACAATAATTAAATTTTTAAATTATTATCAATTATCATTGGTTGCCACAAGTTTGTAATATCTGGAATACATGAAGTCAAGGGATTCTATCAGCTGCCTGAAACTTAAAAATTGATTAAACCTATCATATGTACTCAGGCTGCTATCTGGGTTAATTTTCAATATTTTAGCTCTCCTTGTTGAGACTATAAAAATATAAAGGACTTGATACAATCACACATCCCACATAAAACTTTTTTAACTACACCCCTTAAGCAAGGTATGGAATTTTTTTTCTAAAACTGACTGTAAAATCATGTAAAAGTCAGGGAATTTGATAATTATAAATTTGTGACAACTACGATTTAATACTTTTAATAGTTCAATTTTTTTTTAATTTATTTATTATAAACTATAAAAAAAACAATTTACCCAACTTTTTAGGTATGTATTCTTAATGTTGGATCAAATAATTTGGAAAATTTACCTGAAGATGTTGTTAGTGGAATATTAGCTATAGTATATGAAATAAAATTGAAAATTCCCAAATGTTTTATAATTATAATAGTAAATAACAACCTGTTAAAAAAACATTTGAATCAATTTTTTTTTCACAATTAATACTTATTTTATTTTAGGGTATTTTACCACGTGGTCCTCGTCCTAATAATTTAAGAGAAATTGGTACTCAAATAAATACAATTTTAAGTCAAAACATTAAATCAATTTCTCAAGTCGAATTATTTATTCCTAATTTACTACAAGAAGATGGTATTTTAAGTGAAAAAGATGCTCCAGACTTTCTACACCCATCAGAATCTGGCTATCAAAAAATATTTAACCCTATTTTACCTAGAGTTTCAGCTATTTTAAATAATTAATTAATAGTGTTTGTAGATCTATCATTATATTAAGATATTTTTTGAGTAAAACAATTTATCATTAAAGTTCTGTATATTTTATTTATTGAAATTATTATATATTTTTTAAATAATAAAGTGAGAATTCTTCAGATGATATATGTTTAATGTTGTTTTTTGATTATACAAGTCATATTCAAGTTGCATTTTTTGTTTGAAGTAAACTTTCTTTTCTAATTGCTTCTCTTCATCTGGTTTAACAATATAAAAATAATTATTGTTATCTCTCTTATTCAAATGTTTTATAAGATATTAATAGTAGTGATAGTCATGGTCCATCGTATCTCATTGTAAATATTAGTATTTACAAAATAAATAGATCAATAAATTTTCATAAATAAAACACAATTTATTTTAATAATAATTTTTTTACTATTATTATTATAATTTCAATACACAAATAATATAATTTTAAAGAAATTTTAATTAAAACTGATGCCAGATCCTTTTTATAATAGTTGAGATTATATCGTATTGTAAAAAAATTGTATTTATTTGGTAAGGATGATGAAAAAGTTATAATCTAAATTCACGCAATAGTAAAATTTGTATTACGCCACTGCTTCCAAGAGTAAATTTTGACTTTTCAAGCTAATTAATCATGATAAGATTGGCCAATAATTTTAACCTCTATCAGTATTACGAAATTTTAGTCTAAATCTTATCATTCGATTAATATCTCTTTTATTTAGTGGATAAAAATAATGTATAGACCATACCAGTCGTTGAAAGATGTCTGTTAATCGTGTACGTTGAAACTTAACTAATTTTTGCGATTCATTTTATGTTTTAACGTTTTATATTGTAATAATTAATAAAACAGTTGTTTTTTAGTTAAATGCTTTAAATTTATTTATCTAAATTGTTTGCTAAACCTTATAGAATTATTTTTATGGCAATTTTTAAAATATAATCTCTTTAAATAAATTTGATATTTTATGTTTATTTTCGTTCCGTAATAAAGTGATACAAAAACATTTATTCCTTAGAAATCTTTATATTCTGGAACAATTTATATAATATATAAATAAAACTACAAATTTTTAATTTAAGTTATAAAAATTATTCAGTCTAATACAGAATTCATTTTTCTCTCAAAAAAGAAAACATGTTTTTTAACTTGAGTTTAGTTATAGTTTTTCCTTTAATTGCGAGTGCATCAAATATATTAGTATTTATGCCTATGCCGTTTAAAAGTCATTTTCGCGGATTCCAACCTCTTTTTGAAGAATTAGCAATACGTGGTCACAATATTACAGTTGTAAGCTGTTTTCCATCTGAAAATTCTATTGGTAACTATACTGATATTGGACCATTTATGGACAAAGAGAGAAGTATGTAATTTCATTTACTGTTTTCAAAAAATATTTATTAATTTGATATTGTACCTGTCGTTATGTTAATAAAATTTCTTATCTTGATCAATTATTAATTTTTGATTAATGGAAAGTTCTTTTGAACTCATATTTCGTATTATGCCTGTTTTTCAATATTTGATTTCTAGTATTCGTGAAATATTATGGTCATCTCCGATGACTGTCAGTACATACTTGTCATCGTAAGGTTTTTAACTTCCATCGAATTTACATTACACTAAAAGTATGAATATTTTAAAATGATATCTTCAACAATTAAATTAATCAATCTTTTTCTTGTAATGCTGTAAAAGTATTGTTTCCATAATTCTTATGAAAAACAAAATATTCTATGAATGCTCTAAAACAATATTTGATATATAAGTATGTACATTTAATCAATGGCAGCGTAAGGAGGATGCAGTGGCGTAATTAAGATTTCGTCTTGAAAGGCATATACATAAGAACATTTGTCACCTGTTTAACCTGTCTAACTCGTTTTTACAATTTTTTTTATCCAATAGATCATTCATCCATTACGGCATTTTTTATATAAAATTGCTTTGTAACACGATTGGATACAGCTCGTACTGGTGTATATTTATAATGCATACTTTACCTCACTCTTAGTATTAAAATTCTTGTAGTTCAATAAGTACTTTACTTGAAGCTGTTATCGATCCATTAAAATATTTTACACAGAAGAGCTAATATGTATATATATATTATTCTTATTAAAGACAAATACCAAAAAATATGCGATTAACATAGTCTAAAACTTTTGAAAATAAATAAATTTCAGCAAAGTGATTATTGAATCAAAAGTTATTAGATTTGCAAACTATTATTATTTGACAACAATTTTTAATGTTCAGTAGTAAATTTTGTAGAATTTTAAAGATTGTAAAAATTTGAATTTCCATATATTTATTTTACGGTATCAAACATTGAAATATGAATTAAGAAAAACACAAAAGAAGCATATTCTGTTTGTACTACCTATAGAATTATAGGTATGTAAATATTTCTATGAAAATTATTGTTTACAAGTATTCGTTCAAACGATAGTAATTGTCATGATAAATATTTGATAACTTTAATCTATTTTTAATGTGAAAATATGTATACTAAAGAAATTTAACTACAAAACATTAGATGATTTCTCAATTAAAAATATATATTTTTTTTCATTAAATTAAAAATATATTATTTCTTATGATATTTTCATTATTCTAAAATACAAAAATAATTTTAAAAAAAGTAAAAATCAATATCTTTAAAATACTTTTCAAATTTTTTTATGGTTTCATAGTTTTGTAATAATTTTTATGTGTGATTTCACACCAAAAAAATAAATTTTGATAATAATTTTTCTAAATTTTTTGGACTGAAATGAATTCTCTAACCTCGGTAACCTTGAACGCTTTTCAATACGTTTGTTAAAAGACCTGCAAAACTTAACATCTACGCTACAAATATCTCATAAATATTTTAGAGGTACCTTATTCCTATATAACATTGTATAACGTACTCCTATATAATTTAACTCCTCTTTTAAAAATATTCGTTATATTTCAGAAAGAAATGTAATGGAACTTATCAACATGAATTTTTTTAATTCAAACCAGCTCAAATGGTCTCTCGGAATAAATGTTGCCAATATGATTTTGCACCATAAGAAAATAATTGATTTTATTCATGCTGAAAATTATACTTTTGATCTCATTATGGTTGAATCATTTGTACAAGAATATACGATCACACTGGGTCACAAATTTAACGCTCCCGTCATCAACCTGGTACCTGCACCTTTATGGCCTAGTATCACGAAATGGTTACATTTACCTTCTACTTTTTCATACATACCAGATTTATGCGCAAGAATAACCGATAAAATGTCTTTTATGGAGCGTATAAAAAACGTTATAAGTGGAATTATACAGCTTTACATAGAAAATATCGTTTACTTACCCGAGATGAAAAAAATTATGCATAAACATTTCACATATAAGGGTTGGGAAACTCGGCCTTCTCTTGAAGCAATGTTAAAAAATGTTTCGTTGACGTTAGTAAATGGATACCATGTTGTTGGTCTGACAAGACCGTACTTGCCGGGTATCATTGAGGTCGGAGGCATGCACATAAAACCACCTACAAAGTTACCTCGTGTAATAAACACTTAATTATTATAACTGATTAAAAAATAATAGATAATCGTAGCTAATTAATTACACTTGTGGGTAGTATTTAAGATATACATATTTCAGTATTGCAAACTTATTTTTATTTGAACTATCTAGTTTAAAGGATATATCTTTTAAGATTCAATCATTTTTTATCCCAAACCCATTAATTATGTGTTATTTCATTTATTTATTTAATTCCTATCCATTTTTGGGTGTTGGATACCAAACACCCTAAGGTGGACTGGTATTTCTTGGGAAGGGATAAATGTAGTGGTAATGGTTTCTTGTTGCCTTCTGCACTGGGGACACTAGGGCAATATCAGTAACATTTTTAAAAATGCTTCGGTCTCACCTCCCAAATTTGTGTAAATACATGTAACAATAAACCAAAAAGAAATCACGCCCATCAGACAAGCTTAATCCGTACTTAATCGAAGTTAAAAATTGGACAAAAAGGTAGTTTTTTAGTTTTTTTCATTTAAATCGTGAATGAGATATCACAGAAAAAAAATCATAAAACATAAATTATGGACAATGATGTTTTCCATAAGTTATGTAATTACAAACATCATTATTTTTCCAGCAAACTACAAAATTCACTATTTTTGTGGAACTGTCAAAATTGGCATATTTACGGATATTACTTTACATCCAACAATCGCTTGCAGATACGAATATACATTTCATACAAAAATTGTTTGTTTCATTTTATAAAAATATAAGCACAAAAGACATTGTGAGGAACTTAGTACCTCCCCCATCTAAAATTAATAAAAATAGACAGTTGAATAAAAATTTTATTGGCATATGAAAAATAAATTATGCTTATAATGCAATTTTTGTATTTTACTTGTAAGTTAAAAGCAATAAACTATAAAATTATTCTTATTGTCCAATTTTTAACTACAAGTAGGTACGAGGAGGTAAACCCTTCTGATTGACGTAAAATATCTTTTTGTTTATTTTTACATATACTTACACAAATTTGGGAGGCGGACACCGAGAAATTTCCAAAGTCGAAAAATAAGTACCACCTTAATGTTCACCTATCCCTAAACTTCGGCGACAAGCATGGTTTAACACTAGAGTTATGTCAACATCTAATGTATAAACTAAATTTTTTTTTTAATTCTTTATAGTGAATCCATAAAAAAAATCGTTTTACTTTATAGTTTTTTATGTCTCTCACATTTTTCTAAAATATATTAATCCTTCCAGCTACTAAAGACTCAATTTTAAATTTGCTTAAAATAGCAAGATAAATTATAAACAGTTTCTATTAAAAAACTAAAAATCTGAAAATTTTTAATTGAAACTATAAATTTTTAATTAATATTAAATATTTCGATATTTTTTTGACTTCATTAAATAACTTAATTCAGTATTTTTAGGAAATTCAATCTTTTATGGATTCTGCGACCAAGGGAATAATACTTTTTAGTCTTGGCACATACATTAATTTGACTGATATACCTAAAACCGTTATGTACAGTTTCATTGGTGCTCTTGGAAAATTAGATCAAAAAATTATCGTAAAATGGGTGCCTGATGAAGGTATAGAAAAGCCTGAAAATATCATGTTTGTTCCTTGGACCCCTCAACAAAGCATTTTAGGTTATAATTGTTAATTTTTTTATAGATATTTTATATTTATTGATTTTTTTTTTAACACATTTATTTAGCACATAAAAATTTGAAACTCTTTATTACTCACGGTGGATTACATAGTATAGAAGAAGCAACATATTATGCAGTACCTGTTTTAGGAGTCCCATTTTTTGCAGATCAATTTTTAAATATGAAAATAATCGAAAGAAAAAAGTGTGGAATATTAGTAAAGCATGATGGAATTACTGAAAATCTATTCAGTTCAGCAATCAAAGAAATTTTAACTAATCCGATGTAAGAATTAATTTTGATCGAATTTAAAATGAGATTTTCATAATAATTATAAATAGGTATAAAATAAATATGGAAAGACTTAGTTATGCCTTTAGAGACCAACCTATGACTCCTTTGGAGAAAGCCGTTTATTGGGTTGAGTACGTCATTAAAAATCGAGGAGCTGGATATCTAAAAAGTAATTCTTTAGACCTAGATGACATCCAATATTTTTCCTTGGATACTATCTTTACATTAATAATTTCCTCAATAATTACTGTTTGGTTATTTTATTTTACATTAAAAAAATTGATTATATTTATTTTTAAAGTGAAAGCATTCTTTTAATAGTTTTGAAATCTATTTATTAAATAGCTATAAATATTTAATGTAAACATGTTATCAGAGTACAGGTTGAAAATGTTTGTTTGATTACAATTAGTTTTCTCTTTCAGATCATTTTAAAATGTATAATAGTATCACTTCTGTTTTTTACTTAATCAAAAATATAAATTTACAACAAATATTTTTTATAAAATTTTTTTCAAATCTTATTTATACTTTATTTTTTATTCATAGATATATGATAGGTAAATTATCTAATACGTTCTATTTATTCTATAACTAAAATCCTGGGTGATTATTGTTAATGTTATTAAATAATGAATTTGTTCGTTAATAATGATACTTTTATTAATATATTAATAATTTATTAATACAAAATAAGAGATTAAATTATTTTTTGGTTCTTCAAAATTATTTTTCAGAAATAATAGCTAGAAATATCTTCCATCAGTATATTTAAATTTAAGTTTGTAACTTAAGATGAAAATAAGTAAAGTAATAAGAAGATTCAAAACTTTAAGAAATATAAACTCTATTTATCATAAATAAAAATAAAATTGACAAATTAACAATAAGTATATTACAAATAATAATTAATCATTTTACAACGGTCAATTTTTTTGTGTACAAAATTATATTTTCAAATGATTTTATGTAAAATTTGAAGAATTAAATAATAAGAAAAAATCTAAAAGTTAAACATATTTAAATACACAAAAATTAATCAGTAAAAATTATTACACGCTAAAATAAGTCATTTGCGTGATCAGTCTTTAAAATGTCTAAATACTAATAGATTTAATAAAAGTATATACTTAAGAAATTTAAGATGAAGTCATAATTAAATATTTTAACTGACTTAAAGCATATGTTAGATTGAAAATCATCACCTTTTAGCCATATTTATAACTCATTAAATCTCTAATATAATAACGTCAAATAATACAACATAATAGTCAAACTTGAAGGAACTAATCAAAAGTAAAATTTCCTTTTAATGTCAATTTTTTCTGTTTGGGAGACAAGTTACTATTTTATTTATACAATCACATAATTATTCGATGAATTTTTTGGTAAATTATTAACAATGTCAGGAATTATAACATTTTTTACGATTTTGGGTGTTTTTTTTTTCTCAAACGACTCTCCGATTTCCTGTAATGTTCTACCTTTTGTTTCTGGTAGGAAAAAATAAAAAAATACTGTGCTAGTAATAGACACGAGTCCATAGAATAAGAACGTTCCCGGCTTAGTGAACCATTCTTGGAATAGAGGGTACGTTTGAAGTACGATGAATATTGTTATGTGACCAACACACGTAGTTAACCCTCCAATTATTCCACGAATTTGATTAGGATAAACTTCGCCGATCATAACCCATGGTACAATTAAATATCCAATAGTCGAAGCAGCATAAAAAGTATATAATGTCATGATAGGTAACCATGTAGCCTGTGACTCCATGCCTTGTGATTTCCAAGAGTCAAGTTGAAACATGTAAGACCCTAAACACAACATGGATATTCCACAACCGACACCTAAAGCAAAATTTTCATCGTTAAGTCACCATACATAAAAGTTCTAAAAAAAGTAAAATAAAATTCATATTCACTTGAAACGTAGGTAAGAGTTTTACGACCAAATTTTTTCATCAGAGAACAACCTATTATTGTAAATATTAACCGAATTACACCTAAAATGACTGTAGCACCGTACTTATCGATAGTCGATCCAGAATCCTAAAGAATATATTTATTTTTAATTTTGGATTAAATAAAATATTAATTAATTTTCATTACCTTAATTATGTCAACTGCATACGAGGTAACAATATTTACTCCGGAGTATTGATTTATGATAAAGTATAAACAAAGTATTACAAATGGTTTAATAGTAACTGGCTTACACATTAGTTTCAATTTTTCTTTAAGTGTTGGTTCTGTATTATTTTTCGAGGATACTATCAAGTTGTTTACTTCCGATTCGACATCACACACACTATCTCGAACTCTCTTAAGGCTAGCCATGCATTTTTGTTCGTCATTTTTCGATGATATCAGCCATGATGGGGATTCTGGGATGAAACAATCGACACACAGTGAAATTGTTGGCACTAATGCATTAACGATCGCCAATGTATCCCAATTCAATACTGATCCACCCAAATATTCCAACATGACTCCTGAATAAACCATGATATTAAAACTAGGCTATAGAACTTCTCAAGTTACAGTTAAGTTAAATTTGTACCTAAAGAGGTTCCTACTGATGCAAATCCTGCTAGTACACCGCGGAGATGAGGTTGTGAAACTTCAGCTGTATATACTCTTGAAGGAGCACCCATCATACCAGATCCGAGTCCAACTAAAAATCTGCCAATGTATATCCATTCTACCGATGTAGCGCAACCTACCATTAACCATCCAATAATTGCTGGTAATTGAGTGGCAATTAATGTTTTTTTGCGACCAAGATTATCTGTGAGGTAACCACTTAAAATGCTTCCACAAGGAGTTCCAATTAGTGAAACACTCGCTGCAAACATTAAAAACTAACATGTTATCAAACAACATTTTAATTTTTGAACCGATGTTTTCAATCAGTCTAATTTTTTCTAAAAAAAGGGATCTCAATTAAAAATATACTGGAAAATAGTATATCATCAAGTACAAGCACAACAGCTCCTCTTCTTCATACAATTTATCGTTAACGTAATAATCTTTTTTTCCCCTCTCTAGGAGCTAAAATCCATTGATAATATCAAATACTAAAAATAAGTGAGAAACTATAGTTTATAGCTTTATCCCTTTCTAACCAATGGTTTTTACCTTATAGATAAAGAAATAAAAAAAACGTTATTTACTCTAATACTATCACATAGTAAACGAAACTGTCCGTAGTAAATAATCAAATTATAAGACATTGCATACTAAACAATACTACGGTTTCGTCACCTCTTTGCTATTATTATTTTCAAAATTATACATATAGAGTGTCCCACCAGCTTTTAACATCTTCAACAACTTTAGGATAAGTACATATTGAGTCGCATAAATGTTAATGCATAGAATGAATATGTAGCGGGGGCGGCGTATATATGGTAAAAACAGACTAGCGCGTTCGTACCCACCTGCGCTACATAATCACGCTATGTATCAAAATGCTTATAACTCGATAAATAATTACCCTACTGTTGTAATCGACCCATCAAAATTTGATGTAAGAAAAGAGCTTATAAATAATTATTTTTAAATTTTGGAAAAATAAGAAAAATCTAAATTTTTTTATTATTGAAATTTAAAAATTATATATAAAAAAAAGTTATTAAAAATGTCATAACCTGATGGGACATCTATATATGAAGCATATAATTGAAATATGAGTAAATACCTATCCATGAAGCTTGAATTTTGTTGATAAATATACGAGAGGTTGGCGATTGAAGTTGCGGTAAACTTACTGCAGGGTAACCAAAAACTAATCCTATGTTAATAGTACCAAAATTAGCAGACAGGGCTACAAGTATCTGTAATAAAAAAATAAATAAAGTTATTATCTGAATTAAAAATTATACATACAAGAATTACACAATGGTAGGTAGACTCAAAAAGAAATGTTTACATACTTAAAACCATTAAATTTAGTACTCATCAATTTGTTTACATGGAAGTTTTGAGAAACAGTAATAATTAACATTATTATTAATTAACTACTATCGTAGTAAAAAATTACCTATGATAAAATACCTAGAAGAAATACTCAATACGACCCTGCTAGATTATCTATAAAGTGATGAAAAAATTTAATATCTCTTCATATCATTAAAAAAATAAAATATTAATTTTGAAGAATTAAATTTTCACATTTTTTAAACATAATAAAATAACATTTCTACGTGCATTTAAACACATTCTTATCAAAAGGTGTTTATATTTTCTTTTTCTTTATTAAACATCAAAATTTTACTTTCAATTAACGTTTAAGCTTTACTTATCAAGTATACAACCAAAGAATTTCTTAATAGTAGTATTTTATTGTATTTTTAACGACTCACAAAGCAATTAAGCATATATTTCTTATGTGATAAGCACTTGATTTTTATGGTGTACCTCGAGACAAAGAATGATACAGATTGAATTTTAAATAATGTTCCTTATTAATTAGTATTTTTGAATTTTTTTTAAATATAAATTATGTAATTCAAAGAATTTTTAAATATAATAATTTTTAATATTTATATGAAAAATGAATATTATCAAATTTAGAGATATGCATTGTTTTTATTTTTATTGTATTAAAATATTATAAACGAATATAATATACGCTAGCAACGCTACTAAAAATAAGTGCATAATTTTTTTAGGTCTTAGCTCCTCCTTCAATTGAGAAGTTTGAATTAAATAACATTCAATTGAATAAAAATAATTATTATTATATCCATCAAAGTTTAATTGGGTATATTGCGTACAAATTAATAAAGTTATGATTTCAAGGTATTAAATGTGTCATGAAAAAATTTTTAAAAATTGTTTTAGTTTGATAAGCTGGAAATTAGTTTAATATAATTTATAAAGTAACAAATTACAAATCTCCAATAAATAAATAAAGTTATATTAACCAAAATTGTAATTATAAAACTAATAATATTAATAAAAAAAAAGAACAGTTATTATTATTATAAACAGTCTATTTTTTATGAAATAAAAAATGTTAAGTCAAAGATAAGAATACACCTTCCAGTTTTAGTGCACTAATCGCTGAAGATTTTTTTATATGTTACTAATGCTTCACCAGATAATAATACAAAATTAATAATTCTACTTAATTAAAAAACTTGTGATTGTCCAAATATTTAAATCTTAAGTTCTTTAAAGATCTAGACTTAACAATATTTTGAACAAAATTTAAATTATTTGTTGAAAAAAAAGTTTATTAAAATTACCCACCATAATTCATTACTTAATCTCGGGGTAAAGTACATTTTCAATGAAGATTGTAGAAAAAAAACAATAGTTGTATAAAATTAAATTTTAAAAAATTAATCTTGATTAAATTTTAAGTTTTAACAATAACTAATAAACAATATTTTTATTAAACCAACAATAAATATAGAATAAAATTAGCCTCTTTGATTCAATAATTTAACAATAAATTTGATAAAAGTTTAAACTTCTAGAGGAAAAAGTAATGTCCAATATAGAAGTTAGACAGTAGTAAATTTAATTTCAAATGGTCTTATTTATGACAATTTTATATGCCTAAATCATATCCATGAATATGCATGATGAAAAATGCGTGTGTTTAATCTAAAGTGTACACAGCTTTTTTTATACTTGTTATCATTGTACACATTTAATAATTAACTGTTCATACGAACAATACCAATACTACAGGATATATATTTTACAAAATTTGAAGATGAAACAAAGCTTAACGAGCTTTTATGCGTTCACTTTATAATCTTATTTAAATTATTTTTAAATAAATTTACTCACTTGTCTGTAAGAGCTGCCTTTTTTCGGTTTTTGAGATTGTACAGTGTCGTTTTTTAATAACGGTTTACTTTTTTCTTGCGCCTTAACGATGCCAGGTAAAAATAACTTGGACCCAACTATACTTTCAGCACTGCACATATTCGTACTGTACAAAAAAAAAATCATTTGAATATTTTGAATACAAGAAAAATCTCGCAACTATACTTACATAACCATTTTAACATAAATTTTCAAAGACAAAAAATTATCAGTCGACCGTTAGCGTGCTTTAGCGTGTTGTCGATGGGCATTAAACAGAAGTCCATGAACTTTGCCGGCAGTTAGATTTAGCTTTCGTGTAAACTCGCGATGAAACCAAAATTTCTAGGATTGAAATCTTCGAAAAAATCTGTTCCTCGAAAATCACGTATGGCGGCCAAGCGCACAACTACAATTTGATGTTTGCAAATGTGTTCACAACAAACAACTGTTCAGATTTATCGCATAGAGTTGGTCCTAATGCGTGCCGGCAATCGTATAAGTAGCTATGCGGTAGGAGGGATGGCCGAATGGTAATAATATCGCGTGTGATTATTTCCCCATCGTTATGGGTGTAGGTCATAGTCATGTCGCTTACGCGTGTTCACGTGCATTGTCTTGTATCGTTGAATTGGTCGATTTTTTATATTCGTCTCCATTTTTTTATCTACGAGTTTAAACGATATGTAATTACTACTTGTGTTATTGTTGTGGATAAAAAATTATTTGTAATCTGTTTACTAGAAAATCAACAATGAACTTAAAAAAATCAATAATTTAAGAGCAAATAAAATTTTATTAAAACTTATCTTTCAATTTAGTGCTTTCATAAATGATTAATTAATTATAAAATACCTTTTATTGTCAAGTCCATAAATCCTCCTAAGCCATGCTTAGTTTTGAAGGTATTCAATCAAAACCATATGATTTTAATGTATTTTTTCGTGAACTGGTTTAAAAACAAAACATTATTTTCGGAGATCATTCTCTAATAAAACTTTACATTTTATTGTTCACTTCAAACTACCGTTAGAGTAACAAAACAACTACATTTATCAGCCCAAGTTCACTTATTGAATAATCATCATCGTCATCTTCTTAGCATCTACTCAATTATTTAGGGTCGACTTTTCCTAACGATTTTACGTGGTTATAAACTGGCCATCCACCTAACTTAATTTCATTATGGTTGAAAAATCCAACAAGGGACTAAGGTGTTTGTCACTGTTAAAGTTCCTGTAAAGGTCACCCATCCGCTAACCAACAGCAAACAGCGCAGTTGAACATCAGCATTAAGGTGGCGACTAAATGACTACAGCGCTACACTTAAAATTTTACAATAATTCATTGTGGTTGATTTTTATTCAATTGCATTATACATCACTATACAATTTTAAGGTAACATAATAGAATTTTCCTATTAATATTATTTTACTCCAAAAACTATAGCACATCCAGTTAGAAAATTGTTATTTTTTTTATAGAACTTAAAACAATTAAACTTGAAATTTAATAAATATTTTTAAAGTTCTTCTAAATAAGTGGGAGAAAATGTACAAACACTTTATATTGTTGGCCTTTCGGTGTACATTGTTTTCAGAGCCAATTCTATTATTAATATATTTCATCATCAAGTTTTCTAGGTGAATACATAACTAATATTTAATATATTTTACTAATTGACTATAACTATAAAACTTATTTAATGGTCTCTCAATCAATAAGCTCTTTTAATTTATGTTTCTAAACATTTTTCAAAAGTTTTAACTTTTATATAGAAAACATAATTTAATTTATTTATGTAATAACTCAATTTTTTGTTCTATTTTTTAAAAACTCATAACGGTCAATAAATTGATAAAAAAATTTATGAACAAAGTTATTCCTAAAAATTAAAGATATACGAAATTTATTGGTCATATGGGTTAATAGTAATTTTATTTAAACTTGATAAAAATTTTAAATTACTTATTGTATAACACATGATTACTTAGCAAAAGTAATCTACTGTTTAGCAATGTTGCTAATAAAACTATTTAATTTTGTTTTATCAGTTATGTTTAAGGTTTCATATATACGTATGTTGTGTAACATACAGAGTGAAACAGATAAAACTAAAAATTCTTAAAAAATTTTGTCTGCTAAATTTTTTCATTTCCTTTTTTTTTTAATCAATTTGTATACACTTAAACTAAATTTTAAACAGAATATTATTAATTTTTTTTTATTAAATAAAAAGATACACTTTTATTTAAAATTTTTCGGTTATTTTATAATATTTATTATAAAATTATCAAAGTTTGAATTATCATTGATTCAATATTAATGATAATATTTAATTGATTAGTTTTATAGAAACATTCTAATACCTCAAATTCTTATTTTAATTCAGCCGTTAAATGGCTTTTTAAAGTTTGTTAAAATTTGAATTTTCCTTGTGCATTTTTATAGTATCAAACATTAGTCAATTATTAAGAAAAAGATAGAAGTAACTGCATATTTTCAGATTACCTAATTATTACACTATTGTTGTATCCATGAAAATGATCAATGCAATATTTCTATCATTTTCCAACAAAACAGACCGCTGTTTGATATTATAGAAAATGCATAAAAAATTCTTAAAATACTGTAACAATTTAATTGTCGAATTAAAATAAGAGTCTTTAGTAGCAAAATTTTTCTTTAAAAATAATCTTAAAAAATTCAAATATTTTTAGATAAAACATTATTTCTTAAATTGTATTAATAGAAAACAATTAGTTTAAAATTTTATAGAAGTACTAAAATGTAAAGGTTTTTTTTAATCAAATATAATTGTAGTGACGGTAAAAAACAAAAATATTATAAAAAATGAATAAAGGAAAATTATGATTTATTTAACACAAAATTCTGAGGAAAACAATAATTATGAGATGAACTATTAATCACGTATTATTCACTTAGTTACAATTACGGTTACATTCCATAATAAGATTGCCATTTTATACGGCCTTTGATTTTTGAAGCATAAATTGATGGTTATACGTCCTTAATGATATGCCACGTGATGTCTGAAAAATATTTTTGTGTGACATTAAAAACAGATGAATAGTACTCACTTAGACATTAATTTAATGTTATAATTGTCTGCTTACAGAATTTTAAGTAATATGTTGAAGTACATAACAAAATATTAATAAGAACACACCTTTTCAGTCGTTTATTCAGACATTTTTTTTGTTAGATAAAATAATATAAAAATTACGTCTGAAAAGAAATATTCATTCATTAGAAATATTAAAGAAAAAAACGTTCATTGGTAAAAAATTAACTTTCATTTAAAATTGTTGTCAGTTTTTAAACGATTAAAAAACAAGACACTAAATTTCATAGAAACTATTAAAAATTTTTAATTTTATGTAGAGAAATCTTATAAATAAAAATAAACAATAATATATGGCAAACATTTTTTTTCCTTCAAAGTGAAAACGCCTTTAATTTTCCTAAGTGAGAACCACTAATTTTATTTAATAATATAATAGAAAAAAAATACAAAAGATTTTGTTTTTAAAATTTCTTAACAATTTAAAAAAAATTGTTAGTAATTTTTTTTTTTATTAAATTAGGTAAAAATAGGGATTATAAAAATTAAATTAAAATTTTTTTATCACATATTGTTGTAGAGTTTTTTTGAATCAAATAATTTTTCTCTTTACGAACATTTAAAATTTTCAATAGTTTCTAAGAAAATTAGTGTCTTTGCCAAAATTGATCATTCTGTATACATGCTATCATTTTAAACGACCTTAACCTAACGATCCCAAGTTTAAGTATATGTAGTTTATATTATTGATTTGATTAAAAGCAGTTTTATTTTAAACTATCTTAAAATAACAATAACTTTTTGACCATTATACTTATAGAAATAAAATATTATTAATTTAAGATTTGCCTTTGTCTCCCTTAAATATACTGTTCTATGTTAAATGCTTATTTTCAAATACGAAAGTTTGGTTAGGAATGTGAAGTTGATAACTGTTATTAATACCTTTTTTGAATTTAAATTTAATCATATTTGTTTATAGTTGATATGCAAACATACTAGTATTTCAGGGTTTATGTCGATTCTCACTTTTCTACATTATAAACGAAAATAGCTCATTTATTTATTTAAATTTTCAGTGAATTCTACACTTTTATTTGATAATTTTATGAAATGAAATTTATATTATCTCTCCATTATCAGATTTAAAATATAACCTTGTTCCTGATGAACTACGTAAATTATATTACTTTAATAATCACATGTTCATATTCAATTAACTGGATCAACGTCATTTTTTTCAATACACTACGAATAATTTTTTTTTTAATCTCATTGTAAAATTAAAATCGTACAAATTTATCTCCAAGCATTACAAAACAGAATGTTTCCAATTTTTTTTTGTAATCTATTTATATCTAAATCATGCTAAAAGTGAACTTTCTTTATGAGCAAAAGAGATGTTTCTCGACACAACCAATAAAGTTGTGATTCAGCTCTCGATTAAGTTTGAGCTGAAATAGAACAAGACGACATTCAGAAAGAAAGCGCGACGTAGACCGTTTAGAGATATTTTCTAATTGAAATTTAAGGGCGACTCACAATAAGTCATTAAAGAAAAAAACAGCAGGCTTTTTTAACGGATATATCATCAAAATCGACACTGTAAGAGCTGTGTATTTTATAACGGGACTTCAATTAATCGTATACTCTGTACACAGAGTGACTCTTTTTACACTTGCCACTCAATATCTTTTAAGATTTTTTTGGGAATTTTTTTATCTTTGTTAGTTACATATTTAAATCCATTAATCTGTATAAAATATTTGTTTATTATTTCCTTATGTCAACAAGTAAATGTGGAAATTTACCGAAACTCTAGGAGAGCTAGAATTAGTTACTGGAGACGCTCGCTCATTTTATATAGAATACCTGCTACTTTTCATTGTACTTATCCGATTTTGATATTATTAACAAATATTTAAGTGGCAGACAATAAGATAATTTAGTATTAATTTGATATTAACTGTAGGCGTATAGACACTGTGGGCTATCGGATGGGGACCACAATTAACTATAAATATCGTATAATACAAATTTTATGTTGTTTTATTGTGGTGACTAGGTTATTTCTATATTGGATACATATAATAACTTATTTTAAAAATGTTTTAAAAAACAATTTACAATTTTCAAAGATTTATGTTATATTTTATGGTGCTAATAGTACTTATTTTAGATTTTAAGGGTACTAAGTTCCTCTAAGCATCTCAATCTCCATCTATTTCTACCTAACATGAGTCAAAAATAAAAAAATAATGCAAATATTATTGGTCTAAGAGAAATTAAGTGGCTAATGTTAAAAGCATCCCTCTGTATAGAATATACTAAGAATTTATTTGAATACATCTTATAAAATGAATTATATATCAAATTAATGAAGGTTTTTATTTATTATATACTCTATTTATAAAATTTAACAGGTTTTTACTTGCTAAACCCATATTATGTATGAAAATTAGTAATGACTTTCCTAAAAAAATACCGCCATGATCAAACTTTGAAACGAATCTTTGCATGTTAATATTATCAATTTGGTCTCAAATATGGCAAGAATAATTTTCATCTAATTAGAAGAACAAAAATGCTTAATATTGAAATTATTTTAAAATTCATTAATTAACTTACCCCTTAAGGTCCACACTAAATAATTATAGGTTAATTAATTAATTGTTCAATTAAATATTTTACCTAATCTAAGATAAGACAATATTATTGAATTTTAATTTGTAATTATATGTTGAATAAATTGCATAATTTCTAAATAAAATTTCAAAGTGTAAGGACCATTTTACAACAGTTGTTGAATAATTGTTTTTGACCTGCATGTTCGACGAGTACTTACTGTACTATATAAGGTTATAATATGATATAATCAATTTAATAATTAATCTAAACGATTCTTAGCGTTTTACAAATGTGTTTAATTCATTTTTTTATGCCATGGATTAGAAATAAAACTTCAAATATAATTAGTTAAATTTTGAACTTTAACTATATTTATTACCTATAATGTAAATATTTATTTAGTTTTAATTTTACCCAAATAAGCTATAAAAGGATCATAAGATTTAGGTAACAAAAATTAATTTAAATATTAATTTTAAAAAATCTTTAATATTATAATCAGTTACTGTAAAAAAAAAAATGCTGATAATTTTTTTCCATTTTCACTCTTGTAGATATATATTTTTTATATTTCTCGATCAGTAGCAAGTCGAGCCCTCTGAGAAATTTTATGGTGGTACTATCACCGTGTTATATCATTGACTGATTTTTTACATTGTCGTAATTTATATCTTTTAATTATTTTTTCTTTATTAATATTTTCATATATCCGTACTGAATATAGCATTTATTTAATTTTGAAAATCACTCTGTAACAAAATTAATTTAATAAAGTTTATTTTATTTTTTTATGTAACTGCGCAAAATTTTTTATAAGATCAATTAGAACACTAACTGAAATAATCAGACAAGAACACGTATTAGTTATTATGTGTAAAATATTAGTAGTTCTTTTGTAATAAGTATAATTTAAAAGTAGCTTGATTTAATTGATTTATTGCAAAAATAGTTATAACATGTATTTACAAAGAATAAAAAGTACTATTATTTATGATCATTAATTTTGATAAGGTTTATTGGCTTTTTTTATGGTTTTATTTTTTGTTCACGATGATTACTAAATTAAGTAGATACTTTAAACAAGTCATTAATAATTTTTAAGAATCACTTACTGTCTATAGAAAGACCTGATTAAATATTTTTGTTGAGTACTTGATTATCAACTCCGTTCTTGTTGAACTCTTAAAAAACTTATTTTTCTAGTGTTGACTACATATTGTCACGCGTTTCCCTTGCAATAAATAACACAGGATGATTTTAAGTTCATTACATACCTAATATCATTTATGATATAGTTATGACCCTTGTAAATGTCCATTTGTGGGCAAGCGAAAAATATTATAATATATTTTTAGTCATATATGTCATTGCTACTGAACGATTTAGTCTGAACCGTTCATCGAAATATGTTATTATACACATTAAAAAATCTCTATCAAACTTTAGCTAAAAAACAATTTAAAATAAATTTGTGATAATACAATAACTGCCGTACAAGGATTCATACAGATTATATTTCGGTAAAAGTAAGCTTTTAGGATGTAAAAACTACATATTATTTTATAATAAACTTTAAAAAAAAACTTTCGTCAGACATTTGAAGGTGTTTTATCTTAAAAATAGATTTTGAGATAATTAGAAAGATTTGTTATTTTTTTAAAGTACTTCTTCACTTGATTATTTATTTTTTATAGTTTTCAAGTATGTTTTATAAAATTTATCATATGATTTAACATATTATGAAAAAAAAATAAACATTATTTTATAAAAAAATTTGTTTAGAAAGACAATATTTTATTTTGATTTAAAACATATCTATAAGCCAACTTTTAAATAAATATTATCTAAAAACTAAGATTGTGGTTCAAATATATGAGTCTGTAAAGATTAGGACTATTAAAAAATTATTTAAACATTAAATTCTTTATATTTACTAAGTATTATTTATTTATTTAATTTTCTAAAATTTTACCATAATATTTACAGACAAATGCATTGCAACACTTATTATTTTTAAAATATTAAGATAATAGTTATCTTAAAACAAACTTTAGATAATCCAAGAAATATGTGATTTAATTTTTTATAGCTTTATGTTGGAAAGAATTTAACATACAAAAAACGTATTTGCAGTTACGCCTGAGGTCTTATGTTAAATATCTTGGAAATATCAATAACGTTTAAATTAGTGAAAAACCGACTCCGATGGATTTCCTGAGCTATCATTAACCGTAATCAGTAAATATTTTCAGATAAATTATAATTAAAATCAATAAATTTATATAACTATAATTAAATTGAACACATTAGAACGAGAATTTAGATAAAGTGGGAATATCCACAACCAATAGATATTTTTCAAGGTATTGATAATACATTAAAAAACTAAACCAAAACAATGTTAGACGTGAATATTAATTATTACATCATTTTTTCTGCTCTTTAATCAATTTAAATGTTAGTGAGATAATTATAAAAAATATAAGTCTACATTCATAAACTATTTGTATAAATGGAATTAAATATAATCTCATATGATTTGCAATACCTACTTAGTACAATTATATAAAATTTAAAAAAATATTGTAAATTATTATAATTAACAATTAAAATTTAGTTGTACAATTATTAAAATTGTACTTTACTAATTCAGCGGACATTTAAAAAAATTGCTGTTATTTATTATATAATGTTAAAATCACACACGTCATAAATTTATCTTATCTATTTATTGACATGAAACATAAAAGACTTTTTTTAGATAAATTTTAAGTAATTAATTTTGACTACTTAAAATTTTAAATTAAAAGTTCACTCTGTCACGTATTTGTATTATATAGAGATAGTGAAACGGTGTCCATGTTACCAAATTACAAGAGAATTTCTCATATTATTATACTTTTTCTTATTTTAATAAACATATAATTAGCTTTTAAAATAACCTCTTGTGATTATTAAGACACTGTAGAGGATAAAAATTGAATATTGTAAGCAAATCAGCATTTTCTTAAGTCGCAATAACCTTAGACATTTATAACACTCAATAAGTACTAATAATAACAATACTTCGCAGAATATACCAACCACAGTCGTATAATTAATATTTCATTGATGTTTGCGAAAAATCTATCAAAACACACATATGTGTATGCATTTCTATTTATATTAATATATCCCACAAACATTTACATACCTATTTATAATGATAACGGATAAAATTAGGAGATTTTAATAAATCTTGTTAAATTTTTTTTTTATTTATTTATTTCTCAAAATTACGTTATCTTCACCGTACTATCGATATGGTTAAAAAATTATGCAACAAGGGGAACAAACGGGACTTAGCCCTCCCAGTTGACGAATTATCTCACTCTAGAAATAATAATATTTGTATATATTGTTATAAAAAAATACAATTAAATGTGTAGGAAAAATTAAATCGGTACTCAGAAAATTTGTATTCTAGTTGCAACTATAATACTAATAATTAAATGATAATTGTAACTAAATTAGTTTTTGTAGATATTTTTATTAACTTCGAACTATTTTTTATCAGTATTTCAATTAATTAATTAGAAATAATTATTGATAATGATGATGAAAGTATAAATTTTTAAATATTATCAAATAATTGTTTTATACATAATTAAGTGATTTATTTATACCACTAATAATATAAATAATTTTTATTTAATGTAATGAAAAACATTAAAACTAAAATATAACTTACAATTAAAAGTATTTAACATCATAGAACGGTAATTCTCACTAATATATTTTACATTTGGCAAATTAAATTAAATTAAATTTCTGATACGAATATAAAATTCGTTTGACCAGTTTATCTCTTCATAAGTAATAATAAGGTCTATTAGTAGATCAATATATCTATAATTAATTTATTTATTCATAAGAATTGATTTTTCATATAAAATTTATTTCTTAGAAAAAAATTCAAATAATTTTAAATGATCTAATAGGCCAAAACTTTTAACATGATCCTTTGAATTTTAAAAATCGAATATTACTTTTAAAAATTAGTTAACTTACTTACTAAAATAAAAAATATACTATTTTTTTTTTTACCATTGCATTAAAATGATGCATGTAGTTTAGATCAAATTTGTTTTTGAAGATAAATAAATTTTATAATTTATAACTAAAAACTAAAAGTAGTATTTTAAAACAAATAAAATCATAATATTTTTACAAAAAATTACAAATGATAATAATAAAAATTAAGAATTAAAGCGAATCATTATTAATGAAATTTACATAACATAGAGACGAACAGTGCTCGAATTGAGGGGGTGCGCAGGGGGACGTAGCTCCTCTACTTTTTTTAAAATTTTTTTGCGCACCCCAACTACTTTTTTTTATTGTGACGGGAGGACGGTGGACAATACCACCTCTTTTTTTTTTTTTTAAATATTAGTATGATAATGAAATATGATTTATTAATAAATACTAAATAAAGTAATGAGTAAACAAAAAAAAAAAGGTCTTCAAAATACTAGGGACGCAGTTTTCAAATTGTTAAGTTGAGCTCCCCTACTTATTTTTGGCCAATTCGAGTACTGGAGACGAATGAAATAAACTAAAAAGAAAATAGTAATATAAATGTAAATAAATAAAGGTAAAGTTGTAGTGTATCGAAATTTGAATAACACTGAGTAAATGATATTAAATATCCTCTAAAATTTTATAATTATTCTTAATGGTTTATTAAGCAATAGTTTGTTTGTGCTTTGAAAGCATGAATTATATTTGTACTTACATTATATCCTATGTGACATAATAATATTTTAAGTAATCCAACGTTGATTCCATCGTACTAAATGCACTGCGTTAACGTTTCACACATCGTGTTGTGCAGTCAATATGATTATTTACTAAAGTGATGTGATCTTAAATATTACGATTTTGTTACATAACGTCTACGACTGATTTATATATATATATATAATTTTCTCATCACTCTCTATGTTTTTTTATCAGAAATATAACACTTATAATGTACCCTTATTTTTATCTCTGTTGAAAATTTTTTTTTATTATTATTTGAGAAAGTACATTTTATTGAGAGATAAAATAAGATTTAAAAATATTTATATCTATAAAAACATTGTATTGTGGTAGGCCGACCCTAACGCTTCGAAAGGATGCGGCATAATAATCACCGAGACAAAAATGAAGCACTAAAAATATCTCCGTAAAGTTTTCCGCGCTGTCTGCCGATGCAATATTCTGAATTCAAAATAAATTTAATAAAAATAAGAATATAGCACCTGGCTTGCCACTCAATACAAATAGGTTTACATAGATATTCTAACCTAATGTAATATCAAGTTGCAACCTTTACTTTTGTCTACTGGCGCAATGTTCATGAGAACAAGGACATAAGCTTACAGTTAACATATAGGAGCTTCCTAGTAAGTATAAAATTACAGTATACTTAGTCAAATCAAATTATTAAAATTATTAAAGTTGTGAGCTTTGCTTTGAATGCCAGCGCATTGTTTATTGAAACAAGGACAGAACCATTAATTAAGATAAACTTTATATATAGAAGAAACTCACAATAAATTTATGACATTGAATAAATAATTAAAGTTGGGTTGGATTAATTGTTAAAATAAAATTATTTTAAAAAGATTGAAATATAATAGCTATTACGTTCTAAAAGTTATCTAGACATCTCCCATGTAAAAAAATTTCTAAATGCACCACTGTTAATAAATATATTATTTAGCATTTGATATTATGCTGAATCAATTATAGATTTATATCTGTCACAATTACTTATCAAATGCTGTATGAGCCAAGTCGAACATATAGATCATTATGTTTTAATTGTTTCGCCGAATTTATTAATAGATATATTATTATTACCTATAATTTTTATTGGGTTCACTGAGTTCAATCATTTTTATATACAGATGACGTTGGTTTTCAAGGTAATTTTCCATTTTGATGGTAAAATGATAATCTCTAAACATAAACATGTGTATAGATTACAAGTGTTTAGTAAATATTATTAAAGTATATTAACCTCTATACTTTTTTGTTAATGCGAATTATATAGAATTGTAATTCAACTAATCTTTACACACTTAATTAAGATTAAGATCCATGCATCATAAATAGTTGATGAATTGCGCAAAAACAAATTAATTCCATTTTTAAACATTTTTTAGGAAGTTAAAAAGCTAAAAAAATTGTATATGTATCCTAACCTTCCGAAATTTAAAAAACCGCTATATTTTGTATATTATTTTTTTTCCCATAGATGTAATCGTAGTTTTGATTATAATTAAAAGAACGGCAGAACTTGATTCAAAAAAACAAATGAAGAATTTTGATATTGTGAAGGCCTTTATTTGGTAGGTTCAATGTTGTAGTCATTATTACACTCACTTTTATAATAGGGATCATAGCCACAGATGTATTATAAGAAAATTTTTGAATTACTAAATTGATCCTCCCCTAAAAAAATGATGCCTATAGCAATAGTTAATTTACGAGAAGTTAAAAAATATTAATTTAATGATTTCCTCTTGAACAAGTTCATGTTGCATGCTCGTCTTAGGATAAGACATATATGATTCAATTTGATTAGTTTTAATTTTGTCAATCGTATCACTATTCACATTAACTCCTAGAGATTTAAACCCAAGGGGATCAATCCTTTTTGAAATCGAAATGATTAAAATTTGAAATGTAGTATTATTAAGTGTAAATATTTTGAAATTAGACCTCTTATAAAAATCACAATAGAATAAAATTTAACTGTTCTTCAAGATTTTCATAAAATAAGTGCATTAATCAAAATGAATTTATAAATCTATAAATGCTAATGAATACAATCAACGAAAATCATTTAATCAAAAGCTTCATTAAAACAATTGCTAGCATTGAGATTTTTGTTTTAATAAAATATATCAAACATGAATGCTTAAAAATGCATTATCTTTAAGCATTATATTTGTAGAGATAATGGGATTTTCAAGTATGTTTGTAATTATGTTTCTAATATATTTAGTACGTAAGTACACAAAATACACATTTAAAGATAATTTAAACGGTGTTTATTTTTCCTTTTCAATTAAATGTATAAACGTACATTAAAAAGAATACATTGTTAATATTTACAAAAGTGTATTTGTCTAATTTTCAACGAAATAAGCATATCTAATAGTAATTAAACAATCAATATTATAATAATAAAAGAACTAAAAAATGGTTGTTTAGAAGTTTTGAAAAACTTGAGAAATATGAAATAACTTTTTTCCTATTGGAAAAATAACGAATAGAGAATATAGGATAGGTAATAAATATAAGAGGAAGCATAAGTGTAGAGTCAATAAAATTGTGGATAAGATGAGAGAAATTGGTCATATTATGAGGAGAGCAAAATAAGAAGCTATAAGAACGGTAATGGAAACGTTTGTTCCCATAAACATAAGGAAGAAGAGCAAAAGGAAGACCAAAAAAGCGATTATTGTATGTAGTGAAACGTGATATAAAGATTGCTAGAATGTGTATAGATAATGTGCGAGATTGTTTTAAAAAATGGTTTAATATATAGTTGTGGCCGACCCCAAGTAGTTGGGATAAAGGCGATAGAACAGAAGAATACATAAAAATAATAAAAAATATGTTTTTAATATAAGATATTAAAGACGTTAAAACGTAGTAGGATTATTTGTGTTATTTTATTACCTTTTAGTTACTAAAATCTTAACAGTAATCAGTCAACATTTTTATATTAAAAATATTAAAGAGATAATTTCAAAATAAATCAATCAAAGTAATTAGCTGTAGTTCTATCGAAATAGAAAATTATTTTTCAAGTATTACATTTCTTCAAAAAATAATTTTTTATTAGCATAAAATGATAACGCTTGTTTATATTACAATTTCAAAGTAAAGACAGTAGATTTTAATAAAAATACAATCATATTTTGTAGATAAAATTACAAAAATATTTTAATTTAGAAAAATATTGTTCTATTTATCTATTTCATTAATTGTAATTTTTATTTTTAATTAAAAGTAATAAAAGTAATTACTATCAATTTTTTAATATAGTTATTATCGAGGTGGACATGATGCCCATGCACTCAGACCTGTTGGTCCATTGTGCGCACGATTTTTTAATGTAAGTGTATGTTTTTTTTTCTTAAATAGTTATAAAAAAATATGTTTACTATTGCTTTGTTAAATAATTGTCTTATAACATGTTGTCACAATTAACATAAAAACTATCTATTATCTAAATTTACACTAAAAAGTTAAAATTTAATTTTTTGTTGTTTATTATTAAAGTAAACAAAAAGGTCATGATGTGTAAGTGGGCTATAGATGATATAACTTATTTGACACAGATATAAAATAAATTAGATGTTTATTTAATTGTTATATAGTTTTAATGTTGAGATCAATTATCATGTTTTGTGTTTAACTATATGATATATAGACAGTTTTTAATGGTTAACAGATAAAAATTAACGATAAATGATAAATAATTCAAGTTACAATATTCTTAATTAATAAGTTCTACACAATATATATATAACACACATAAGGGTACATAAATGTACTAGGAAAAATTCAAGATAGCTTTAAATAAATTGTAATATTAATTAATTATTTAAAATTAAATTCAAAGTTTAAAACTAAAACAAATAAAAATATTTAACTCAAAAAGCCAGAAATATTACTAAAAGACTACGGATAAGTTTGTTTCCATTATCAACGGTAAATACATAATCACCCCGACCAAAAAAAACCCCGTTATGTTCACTAATGACTTTATCACCTAATGACGTTATCACAATGTAATGTTATCACATTTTGCCCTTTTACCATAGATCTTATATGTTTATAACTTTTACACAAGCCTATTAACGAATTTTTCAATGGTCCAAGATCCCAATTACTTAAATTGTTCTTATTTTTAAACATTTTTTTGCCTCCCTTTTATTGAGTATTTTGTTATTATTTACGTTTTTTATTAGTTTTATAGTTTTAATGGAGTGATTATGTGTCAATAAATTTTTAGCCATAGGATATTTATCAAATTTTTAATTTTTAATGTTTTTTAAACTTGACCCCTATATTTCTTATTGTCTGTCCTACGTAACATTTATTACAATTTTCACGTTGTATTTTACAAATGCTCGATTTCCCCAAAACCAAAATTCTCAAAAATTCTAGCTTGTCTGTTTGAAATACCTAGATAATATAGGACGAGAGACCTAATTACTTTTTGTTCTCCCGGAGGTCTTCATATAACATTTTAATTATTTTTATCAATCAATTTAAGTCGCAATATGTGAGTTTTTTCTATTAATTTTATAATTTATTTCCTCTTACTTATTTAAATCATTAATCCAAAGAAAAAAATTTTCTCTATACTTCCTGTTCGTACGTGAATTTAATTGTACGCCATTTTTTAGTAATATTTATGGCTTTTTGAGTTAAATATTTTGTATTTTTTTTAGCTTTGAATTAATATTTTTAATATAATTTTAATTTTAAATACTATTAACTACTAGTATTGAATTTTTATTGTATTATTATTTAATTATTAAAATGTTAAATATAAAATATAATAAATGTAATTTATCGTACCAAACGATATCAAATTTTAACAAACGAGTGATAACAGATACGCACATGGTACTTAATAACTATGTAGATACTATGTATTTGTGAGAAAAGTAAACTGTAAAATGTGCGTAGCTAATTTGATCAGAATATACGGGAATTTATATGAATATTTTACTAAAATTTTTATAGTTCAAAAATGAGCTGTCTTATTAAAAAATTGTAAATCAGTAAATAGTATTCAATATAAAAGAATATATATGGTGAACTACTTAAAATTAAATGTGTTAAAAAAAATATATTCAATTTTTTCAAAATCATCGTGTTTGTTTTTTCATTTTGAACAAAAAGTGTGCGTAAATTGAAAAAATTTAATTTAATTAAAACTAAAATAAAATTATCTTAAGTTACAAAAAATATTTGTATACTGCGCATATAGTTCGATCACAAGAGTTATGCGAATTTCTACCACTACGCATCGCTGTTTCATAAATGCACTGTGTCTACATTTAACAGAACTACAATAAAAAAATATTGTTCAGTAGAACGATAACAATATAACAATACCATGAGAGTTCTTATAATGAACAAAAAATGTTATTTCGTCCAAATATACAGCAGATACACTTACCCCGAAATCACACGTATCACATCGCACCTTAACACAGTAATATCATTATTTTACAATTTTTAAAAATATATAACTTATCGTTTTGTTATTAATTTATACAAAGCAATCTCTTGATTGATGCTAACGTATAGTCTAGTTTTATAATTAAAAACTGTATGATTTGATTAATTACAACGTCATCATTAGCAATTGATTATTTCCTAGTTCTATGTATCTACTAATAAAGTAACTCGCTCATCCTAGTAATTGCTTTTGTATAAACAATTTTTTTCTATCAAATATGTGTAATAGATGTCCGATTTCGGTGACCAAAAGAATTATATTGTTTTGCTTCTCTTATCACTCTCAAGGTCTGATTCCATCCAGCATGTCAGTATTACTAAACTGCGTCAATTATTGCATAATGAAAACGTCGGTGACCACAATGCTAATTTATATTTATACTTTCTGGATAGCATATCAGCTAAACGCAGCATATTTTTATCTGACGTGAATACCGTAGACATATTTAGCAAGGTCAGTAATTGTAATTAACAGTAAAACAAACGCATGACAACAGATGTTTTATCCTATTGCACAGCGTGTGTATTGGCTTGTGTTTAAAAGAGTAATTGTCATTTTAATTCTAATCAATTGAAATGGGAAATAGCATAACAGCATCTAACAAACATTACAGCAATAATAACTTAGTTAAATTAGTATAGTTCTGTTTAAATGGGTTGTACAAAGATTTTCACACAAAGAAGATTAGTAAACAAATTTAAGAAATCATTCGATAAATTAATACAAACGCATCTCTCAACTAAAGAATTTAAGTATATTATGATAGTAAAATTATACAAAATGAATGTAACCTTTGGAAAAAAAACGTAGATGAACTGAACAATTTTTTAAAGAAAATATACGTTTTTATTTAATTCTATTAGATGTAAATTCTGTGGTAAAATTGAAAAATCAAGCAAACAAAAGTGTTGGTGATCTTATAAGATTGCATCTTATTGTTGATTACATTTCTTGTGTCAATTTTGAAAAATACTTCAATTATATTCGTGAATAATCGTACGTACTTTTTAAGACAAAAACCTATGTTTTCTATTCAAAAATGTCTAATTAGTTAAATAAATATCTTGAACAGTTGTCATAACTGTTCAAGATATTCCACTTTATAATGATTGTCATAATCATTATAAAGTGGAATTTAACAAGTACGTCATAATAACTTTTAGTGCTTACAAATATATATATATATATATATATCTACCTGATACTGTTTTTTAAACCATTAGGTATAGGTAAGTTATGATAGAGAAGGTTATCGAACAAATAATAATTTAAGTGATTAAAACAAAAAAAAACCTATGTAGAATATTATACGCATATTATTTATAATATTTATGCTATCCTATTATTATCGAATATATTCATATAATTTTGATCATTTGTTAAGAAAAATAAACTATAATTATTTTTAACACACAAAATTACGTTAATAATTTCAGTACTATAAAATATAATTACTTTATTTCAAGGTGAATATTAGATCTTTATAATTTATATTATTTGAGATCCATTTGTTAGCTAAGAAGGCAATAATTTAAAAAATGTGTTATAATTATTAACTTTTAATATATTTATATACATGTTTTTTGATAGCAATTCCTTCTTAATAAATAATGGGGTAACATTTAATAATATCACAAATCCAATTAGATAACATTGTGTAGACCAAAAGTTAGAACTTAGAAACAGTAAAAAATTGAAGTTTTAAAAACCTTAAAATAGCTTTGAAAATTATTTATAATTTTAGGTAAGTACTAATTCTAGTTATACTTGTTCTCAAAATCGTAGTTAGTTTCCTTATATGAAACACCAAATTGTTATATAAATAATGTATATTATTCCATTTGAAATTTTAAAATATCTTAGTATAGTTTTGAAGTACAGAATTTATTAATAATATCTCAATATCTTTCAAATTACATTCGATTGTTAACTAACGGAGATACAAAAAAAGACAGCATTGCCCGCGTGCGGTAAACTTGAGGCTTCACTGTAAACAAATATTAGTCTAATAAATTGACATTAATACTTTTAAATATTATGCATTGAAGGTCTTGTTAAATATTCTTTTATTTTTTCAATGCCATAAAAAATTTTGATTAAGGCGATCATCAATATCTTTTATTGTATGGCAGAATTTAGTACACTTTGTGTCATAATTATTAATTAATTAAGTTTTCTGGAAATAAATTGTACATATATTATAAATGACATTTGGATGATCAAAAAAAAATACAAAAAAACTTTTTAATAATAGATAGAAACACTACTTGAATGTTGACTGTTTTTCTTTTTTAGTTTCAGTGTAAAATGTTAATGCAATATTACCGTAATAATATAAAAAAAATTCTACTTCAGAAGTGTTAATAAAAATACACATATCAATAAATCAATTCAAAATAAATTATGCCTTAACTTTATACTAAACAGTTACAATATCTCCATTGAAAATTATTAATCGTATAAATAATAGTCGTATAAGACTAACAAGGAAAAACTTTGTAGCGCTTGATATGCCTAAAATATTGAATCTGTTAATGGTATAAAATAATTAAAAAACTTAATATTGCAGGTGTTGTGTTCACTGATTTTTGAAATCGAGTTGAATAATTATTGTTTTCCCTTTTTTCTATGCAGACTAAAAGTATAATATAAGATAGGTAATTTTAATTTTTCTTCATGTAGTAAATGTTTCATTTGTACTCATTGATAGTAGATACTATCCGTGATTTGCACTTAAGTTAATATGGCCTTGTTTATAAACACACATTTTTAATTAATACACATCAATCATACAAACAGGATGATTCTTTAAATGCTAACCACTGGATTACTCTCAAAATAATAATGTTAAGAAAATTATTTTTGTAATTTTGTAATATCATATACTTTTTTATTAATCAGTTATTCATTATTTTTTTTAATGTATCCTTTATACTCTTTCGACTGCATATTTAAAGTAGAAAAACACAAATTTTTTTCTTCTAATCTAATCTCTTTTAATTCGGTTTTCTTGTTTATGGGGTAGTGGGATTGTAGAAAAATGATGAGTAAAATGTAATAAACCAAAAATTAAATTAAAAATTAGAATATTAGTTAGCTAACTATTTTATTAATGGTTTATTACGCAATAGATTGTGGATGTTCGAAAGCACAGGTTAAATTGTATGTACCTTGTGTCCTATGTCGTGCAATAATATAAATGTAAATCATATTACAATCAATCCAACGTTGATTCTGGTATTAAATGCACTATATATACGATTTACACTACACATCACATAGTCAACATAATTACTTATGAAAACGATTCAAATTTTAATTAATACGATTTAATTGCACAAAATCTAAGACTGATTTTATTTGTAAATGATTCTAAGCACTATATTTTTATTAGAAATATAATTTTGTAATTTGTCCTCATTAAATTCTTTTATCTTTGTTGAATAAATATTTTTTGATAGAGTATATTTTATTGAAAAATCGATACCAATATTAAAGCATCCTCAAAACAAGATTCAAAAATATTTATATCTATGTAAAAATGTTATCAAGGCGGTATTGTGGTGGCCCAATATGTCCCGACGTTTCTTTGCGCTCTCGATGTTTGTTAGAACAAAGACATTAAGCTTAGTGCCTAGTTACCCAATAAGGAAAGCTCACAATAAATTTTCACTATTAAACAAAAATTGAAAGTTGAGTTGGATTTATTATTAAATAAAAAAAGATTTGATGTTTAAGATATTATTTGATATTAATTTCCACAATAAAAAAAAATTAATTAATTAAACATTATTATTTAATGAATAAATGAACTTTAATTAAAATATTCACCATAGCAAAATTTACTTTAAAATTTCTAAGTGTCATGTAATTCTCCAGAGAAAAATGTTCAAAGTCCAAAAAATTATAAAACAGACTAAGTGTTTTTAAATTGAAAAATATTCAAAGTCCAAATTAATTAAAAAAACGACTAAATCCCAGGGAAAGAAATCTTGAGCAAAGCGTCGCAGATTTTGTGTACTTTAAAGTTATTGAAAGAACTTTTTCTTTTCGAAAGAACAAGAACTGGTTTTGAAGGTGATAAATGGTTGTTTTATAGTCAAAAGGGGTAGTCTAACGATCCCTAGCGTGATCTTGGAAGCTGAGGCTTTCTATTCTAATTGGTTAATTATAATGGGAGCCCTGGATGTAGACATTACTCAAAAATCTCTACAGTAAGTAGATTTTATCCTATAATTAGCTGGTATTTTGTATTTTCAATAAGATAACCCTGTTTTGGTGATCTTGTATATTCAAAATATGTGATCTTCATGAACAAATGATAACATCATATTATATGTTTATATTATAAGTAATAATATAATATTACAAAAAAAAAAATATTTAATTTTTCAACCATAGATAGTTTTACGTTTCAAAACGGTTAGTTTTATATGTTCTGTAGAACTCTATCAATTCCTACTATAACTGTCTATAGATAAAGGTTTTCATTGTTATAGAAAAATCCAACCCTTTTAGCCTCCCTGGATACGTCGATACTCATTATCAATATTCTAGAGGATTCAAACCGCCTAGAAAATTATACTTAAAAACATTTCAAATTTATGATTTATACGTGGTTTTTATTTTTATCAAAATATTCGAAATTTCACCGAACAATATTGTCTATGTAAATTTAGTACTTATTAGCATTTTCCTAGATTACATAATATTAGATAATACAATTCCTTGGTAAAAATTGGTTAAGGTAGTATTTTCCCGTATTATATTTTCCATATTTTTATCATTCCTGTATTATATTAATAATATAATGTATTTTAATTAAAATATATGGTTCCTATTTAAATACCATTCCGACCAATATTCCAGTTTTAATAAATATTTTATCATAGAATACCGTTTCTCCCGATTTATAAGTACCCCCGAAATTTCTAACAGCAGAATATAAATCATAATAACAAGGATATCTGATCACGTTGTAATAACCGGTTGGGTTAATTAATAATTACTATTACTAGCCCAAAAGTGACGCCTTTAAATATTACAACATATGTGGATCTGAAAAATTATATAAGAGAAGTCTCTAAAAATGAATGAGTCAAAACTTGAATGAATGAGTCACAAGGAAGAATATAAACTTGAAGAACTAAAACAATTCACCGACTAATGTTCAAAACAATATGAAATGCAAATAGGAAATAATTTTGAACAGACTCAGAATGTGCTATAAATAACGAAGGTTTTATATGTTTTATTTGTACCAAGTATTTATGGGTAATATGAACACTAGATGGGAGGAGAGGAGGCACCAGTGTGCAAGACCTATAAAACAGTAGTTTTTCATTTTTCAAGCTTCATTAGAGAATTGACTTATAGTTTGAATTTATTTATTTATTATAATATATTTTTTATTGAAAACAATATTACTTGGTTTACGTTAATTGGTCTAAGATATTTTATCATTAGTCAATCTAAGAACTAATGATGAGGATTAACCTTATGTAGATGTTCATTTTCTATTAATAAATTAGCTTATTTAATAAATATTATCTAATAAGTCCTATATTAAAAATATATCTGTAAATTTTATTTATAGATATAGATATTTTAATAATATAAACAACGCTTTTAACAATTATCAATTTAATATTTATAGAAATGTAGTACTACTCTATTGATATTTAACTCTTGTGTTATATTAATTTTTATTCTCAATTAAAATTTATTGTTGTTGGTTGACAATTTCAAACAATTTCAATGTTAGCTATTAAGTTACTATTTTACTTGTTATATCAAGTATGTTATCTAACGATATTTTAAAAAGATTCTTAGTTACATATTTATAATATACAGACTAATCATTTTATAATAAACCACTTAATTAATTAAAACATACAAATAATATTGATAAATTTCTTTTCTCAATTTATTTTAGATACATGTTTTTAAAATTGTTCAATCGTGAGCTATTTTTGTTTTCATACCTTATAAGGGTGTAAATTCTATTTTTTCAAGTAGCAACATACATAATTAATTAGCTTATTAAATAATGATCTAATTAAAAAAATAACTGGACAATAATAACTTTTGAACCAATATTTCTTAAGTTAATTACTGCTTTATACCTATAGTATAGGAGGATAGTAAGTATAGTAAGAAGTAGTGTCTAGTCATAAAAATATCAGCATCCGCGCTTTATATCCAGACATTACTATAAATTATTAATAACTTTTAAAATATTGATCCAAAAGTTGTTATCGATCAGTTATTTTCTTTAAAAAACATTATCTAATAAAATAAGCTAGTTAATTGAGTATTTTGCTGTTTAAAAAATAAAGATGATACTCTTATAAAATCGGATTCAAACGACTTGCCAAATATTCGTCACTTGTGTATACTTGTTAAGCCGTCGGAACACTTACTTGACAATTATTGGTCACTTGTCAGTTTCCCGCGGATTGTCGGTAAATGTGACACAAGTCAAAGGAATCAATGGCTTGATAAGTTTACACTTGTAGTTCACTAGTGCACATGTTTGTACTTGTCAAGAACTTGGCCAATATTTGATTTTAGGGTGGCTTTCGGTAACATAATTTTTTCTTCCCCACCCACGTATATTTGTACAGTATTTTCTATATATTTTTATATTTTTGATAATATTAATAATATTAACTATATGTGATGAAGTTAATAATTCATTAAAATTTTATTATGATATTTCATTGTCTTATGCCTTAATCCGACTTATTCACGGATTTCTGGTTTATGAAGGTATTAAATTTATTTTTAAAATAGAAACACACATTTTTAATTTAATAAATTAATAAAGGCTTTGTTTATAAAACTAATACTGTTTTAATTGCTTAATAAACATTTTTAATTAGTTTTTATATTGAAATCGAATTAGTATATGGAATTGAACATTATCTCTGAAAATAAAGTTTAAGATATGTATCTTTCATTACTTTAATAATAATTTTTTTTTTTTTTCCATGATAAAGTATAATACATTAGCTTTAATTTAAGATATATATAAAAGTGTCAGACTTTCCGGAACACATTCAAAAGTTAATTTTTTGTAAAAAATAGGTCATTTTAAATCCCCCCCTGTGGGCAGATATAAGGTCAGATTTATAAAAAAAATATACCAAATGAAAGGTAAAGACATCATGCATCTATAAAAAAAATGATATTGATTTGGTTATTTTTAAAAAAGTTATGGCAGTTTTAAGTAAAAATAATTGAAAAATGTCGAAAATGAGCGATTTTTAAATTTGTAATTTTTGTGAAGATTTCCCTCATTTACAAGGAACGAGGGAAATTTTTTCAATTTTTGAGGGTAATGTTTTCGACTATATACGATTTGTGATCTTTTGACGTATCTTTGAAAGAAATCGGTTCGATGAAAACTGAGGAAAAGTGGCAACAGACACAAAAAAAAACACAACATAGTAAAATTAATACCTTCTCAACTATGCATCAAAGCTAAAATTATACATAAAAAAAAAAATTTACTTTGGTAGGAAATATTAATGAATTATTTGGCTACTTAAAATCGATTAATAAGTAAAATTTACTAGTTTTTAACGTAAAATTTAGAAATTAATAAAAAAAACTTACCTTTGTCTACCTTTACATAACGATGTTATCCACCATCTTCTTTTTTTTTTGCATTTTTACTTAAAATATTTACCCACAGATATATAGAATATATTTGTTTTGTATATATTTGTATTTGTATTTGTAGAATATATATATATACGGTTTTATCACAGACTATATGATAATATATTTTCATGTAGTCTGTGGTTCAAACCATAGTTCTTCCAAACATTACCGAATGGTAAAAGTGATATCTGTTATCAAAAATTATAACGTTAAAAAACAGCGGCTGTTTATGTTTATACCAAGTACCTCATAATAAAGTAAAATAACGTATTAACTATAAAATATATAAGTATTTTTCCTCAGATTTGTATAACTTCCTTTTAGCATGACGATATTATAAAAAACTAAGCATTTGAATTTTAATAAAGTTTTGATGAACAATTGTAAAAATGATTTTAAAATAGAAAATTTTTACCAAATAGTTGTGTAATTTTCATTTATATTGGTATTATGATGCAGTTAAACAGCCTGTAAGTTAGTGATATTTTTATTATAATGCAAATTTTTAGTTTTCTATCGAGCAATACAAGACCAGAACAATTATTTATCTATATACAATATATATCATATCAGAAAATATTACTTTTATTGTTATAAATTGTTTCTTTCATGTGGCCTTTGAAAAATAATGGGGTGGCATTCCCCGTAAAAGTTGTAAATACAAACAGCTTGTAAAAATACCAAAAAATGAATTTAAAAGAAACAATCGGTATATTCCCTTTATTTTCTATAATTATATTATTTTCATAATTCCAAGTTTTTTTTGTATCATATAATGTTTCATGCTAGAGTTCATGATTATTGAACATAATAATAGGTGCACTATTGTCTTTTCTTGGCTAATTTGGCATTTTTTTCTTTATAAAACTTTAAGATATTTCTTTTAGTCATGGTGTCAATTGATAGGCAGCAATCGCTCTAATTTTATTAAGAATTTACTATTATTTATGTTATTTTAATAATTTTCCTACATTTAACTAATTTACTAAATCTCTAAAAATCGTTAACTGTTAATATTTCTCTTCTAATACCTCACCTATAATTAATATCTTAGTTAAATCATTACTACAAGAGAGCTAAAAAGGTATATATTTATATATCATTAATATTGCTTTATAATGAGTTACCAATTTTTGTATAGCACTTTTTATATTAAATTTTAATTCAAGACTTATAACAGTTTTAAAATTAAAAAGTTTTTAAAGAATAATATATCAAATAAAATTGTAATGCACACTTTCCTGAAAAATTATTATTATTATTAAGTTAAAATTTGTGATATTGTTAAATTATGAGCTTTAGTTATGTTTTTTCATGTATAATAAAATACATTTAATTTTTTTTAGAAATTCAAATTTAAAAACATCAATAGAGATATGTAGACAAACAAATGTAGTCAAATGTGAACCTCTAGATAATTCTTTAAACAATAATGCAATTGATATTTATGAGTAAGTTTATTTTATGAGTTCACAATAGCATAAGTTTCATTACAAGCTGAATTGCTTAAAGTAGGTTAAATTAATACTTTTTACTAGATACATTGTCATATAAATTATAATAGATATAATATAGTTAAAAAAATTTCATAATTTCTTTTTTTTAGAAATGGTCTTGAAGGATCTTCAAAACAAAATATGGTTTCTCAGTTTGACAATACTATTATAAAAACAGAAATAAAATCAGAAGTTAATGATGTTTTGGAAATTAAATTAGAGCCTCTTGATGAAGATCACACATATATTAATAATCAACTTTTGGATACAATTTCTAGTGAAGACTATTCTTATAGTAGTTTAATGTGTGATATGTGTTATAAAAATTATGATGATCCTTATGATCTAATAGTTCATAAAAAAGTTTCACACGCTGAAAAACCATATACTTGTATGTTTTGCAATGAAAAATTTGTGTTATGTGCTCATTTAAATATGCACATGTCTGAACACACTGAAAATACAAGTTACCTATTAGAGCCAACAAATTGTATAACTTCAGAAAATAAATTATTCTCCAATACTACTTTTAAAATATCAAATAACATTGAATGTCTTAAACTTAAAGATAAAAATTTCCAAAATGCTAACGCTAAAATACATATAAAAAATCTAGTCAAAGAAAATAGTCATCCTGAATCTTCAAATGTACGTAAGTCTCTGAGAATATGTTCTAGAAAATCTGCAAATGAACTTAAGCCATTTACTTGCCCTAATTGCTCATTTGCTACAATTTCAAAAAACAAAATGCTTTTGCATAAATGCAATAAATATACAAATATCATCAATATTATAAAAACTAAAAAAATTCATGTTCCAAAGAATAAACAATCAACTTATAATTGCAATTTTTGTAATAAATCATTTATAAAACGTCAGTCTCTTTGTGGTCATTTGAAATGCCACAGTAATAAAGTAGTATTTAAAAATAAGAAAATGTCTATTACCAAAAATATTAAAATGGAGAAAACTGATGAAAATGAACATGAAAAAAAATTGTGTAGTGAAAACCATTTTATAATGCAAAACAAATCTAAAGCTTATAAATGTGAATATTGTTTTCGATCATATTTTACAAGTAAAGCATTAAATGTACATGTTAGAATGCACACACAAAAGTTTTTGTGCAAAATTTGTCACAAAATGTTTTTCTTGAAAATAAATTTTAAAAAACATATGATGTATCATCATAGTTTAAAACAGAATAATAGTGACAAGACATTGGAAGTTGATAAATCATGTTCAACAAATAAATACAAGACTTCACAAAATAAAATTATCAATTCAGTTATGTTAAAAAAACAAGTAAATGTTAAAAATGACAAAAGTGAAAAACCATATCAATGTTCTTACTGTAGTATTCGTTTCAGTTCTACAAAGTATTTACAAAACCATTTTACTACTTTACACGCTAATAAATATTTGAAAAACTTGAGAGTTAAAAAAAATTTTTTTCCTTGTCAATGGTGTTCTAAAAAATTTAGTTGGAGCTCAGGATTATATCGCCATTATAGATCAGCACATAAGTCAATTAAGCCATTTAAATGTGTACAATGTGCAAAATGCTTTTCTGACTATACTTCATACAGAGTCCACAAAAGAAATCATAACTTACTAAAATGATTCAATGAAAATTATGACTTGTTTAATTAGAAAATTTGATATATTTTAGTTAGATTTATTTTTATTGTATATGTAAAAATGGATTTTTTCCTATATATTGACAATTTAAACTAATTTAATTTAAACATTAAAAATTATTTATAATTTTTAAATTAAAATATGACTTGCTTAATAATTTTTTATCTTATTATGTAATTTGTATTGTAGTTGTGTTTTATAGTTAAATGTATGTTCCAAAATACTAAATTGTATTTTGGAACAAAATTTCCTCTTTGTATAGTTCCTTAAAACATCACATGAATATATTATGAATTATAAAATTTTGTGTATTTATATAATTTTAAGTGTGTTTCTTTATGTGTTTATTCAAAATAATTTTTTTTTGACTAACAATAATTGAGAACCAAATAATATAATGTTTACATTATTACTACCAAAGATGTACTTTTATTTTGAATTGTATATTAATTATATACTTTTTTAATTATAATAACAATAAATAGTGTTCCTCAAAAAGTTATTATAACATTTTATTAATATCAATTATTTTTAATATTTACCAAATTGTCTAAGTCTATAATCTAATTTTCATTTCGATTTTTAGAACTGTTTTGAGCATTATAAAAGAGGATTAATTAAATAACATAGATAACTTTTTGTGATAATATTGATATACATAAAACACATAAAAAAAAATGTATGAAAGTGAAGTCTCAAATACACTAGTATTTAATACACTAGTAATACACTTTAGTTTTAGTAAATACACTAGTATAGTTGCAAACAACTATTTCTTCTATTTATTTATTTTTATTCATTGTATTTATAAATATTAAATAAAAAATAGTTCGATATTTATGTGTGTTTAAATATTCATTAAATCTTTTTTTACTAGAGAACATAATATCTCACCTTAGCAACATGAAATTTGACTATTCACAATAAAAGTATTACGATTTATAATCAATTAAATACCACGATACATTAACAATTTATAAAGTTATTGATATTGAAATAAAGTATTCATATTTTTGTTAAAATTAGTAAAATGATTGTTTCGATTTGTGAATTTTTATAATATTTAATAAATTTACGAGTTTATTGATAAATTTAATTTATTTTTCTTTATTTATAACTATGTTCCTTTTTTTTTAATCTATTATGTCAATTTTAATAATTTTTTTGAAGAGCCAAAACAATTTTTTAATTTTAATGGTGTCTTATGGATATTGATATATTTAGTACAAATACACATTATTGGTAAATAGACACAATTTTTTGGTAAATATTTGACATTATATTTCGCACTGCAATAATCTTTTACATAATGGACATTCAAAGATATTGTTTATCAAATCATAGTTAGATAAAAAAATGTCAAAGTATAATAATATTATTTTATTATAAATTTTAATAACTACTATTTGAAATATAAGAATAAATAGTAAATTTTTTAAACCATTAAATAAAAAATTGACTGGAGATAAATTTTGGTATAACAGCATTTGTCATTTGCTTTTTATGAAATATACGTCTACGTAATATACGTTAGAGTAATTTTAATTTGATTAGTTTAGTAATAGAAAAACTTATATAAAATAATAATAGTAAAAAAAAAGAATAAAATTACGCCTACCCCTGGTGGGACTCGAACCCACAATCCCCGGTTTAGGAGACCGATGCCTTATCCATTAGGCCACAGGGGCTGGTGTGGGAAACGATGAAAAAAGAATTATTTATAACGTATAGATAGTATAATTTGTTCTAATACAATATATAATATATATTATTATATATAATGTTATTATGCAAATAAAACACAAACTAAATCAAATATTGCTTAGTTTAATTAACATTTAATTTTAAATATCATTAAAATTTTCAAATAATGAATAAAAAAAATATTTCATATAAAAATGATAAAAGTTAAAGAACCAAAAAGATATCGGTTCTCAAGATTTATAAAGTCAAATTCTCAGTTCAATTGAAGTTTTAGAATCAATATTAATATATGTTTGGTTTCTGCAATCATTTTTTTTACAATTTAAAAGATATTCTATAGGTCAACTAATTCATTAGATATAATAAAATTGCTAAGAAATTAATATTATTTCGGTTCTCGGTCCTCCTATTATAAAATCGTGGCTGGGCCTTTACCTAAACTTACTGAGAAATCTATTTCACTTTTCAAATTATGTAAATTTGTCTAAAAATAAGTCGTGGAGAAATTAAGTTAGATTCTCTAAACATTTTATTTTAATTGTTCTATGGGGAAGCTAAAATTAATAACATTTGTCGATCAAGAATACATTTTTTTTTTGAAGACCTATTTTAGCTTGTCAATTTCAAATAGTGGCGTAGCTAAGATTTTTTCTTATGGGCGTTTTAAAACTTTTTTTTGGCTTATTACATACTGGCATTAAATTTTATACTGTTTATTGTAATAATTGGCCCATGGGAAGAGATAGCTTTAGCCCTATGCCAACCCTTGGGTACATCACTGTTTTCATAAAGAAGTAAAACAAACAAAAAAATATGATATGTTACATTAATACAATACTTTATGTTTTTTTTATTTATAATTATGATTTAGATGATACTGAGTACATAGAATGTGTATTAAATAATAAGACTGGAAATGCAGAAATAGGTTGATATTCATTGAGATATGAAAATTAGATGAGTAAAATGTAAACGGAAAAAATATTGTTAGTTACTTTATCGTTAACTAAGAAAATAGCGTTAAATTTAAATAGCGTTAAATTAAAAATAGCGTAAATTTCAAAACATCGAACAATTTTTTTTTTATTAAACTAAAATTGTCAAACAGGTTTAATATGGAGATCTTATATGTATTAAAAATTTTGAACTATTTTACAATATTTGATAATAACTACACTGAAATATAATAGAAAATGCCATAATTTTTTAAGACTTTGTTATGTATAATTATTACATTTATATATATATATATTAGGGTGGTCCTCAAATTTGAAGTTAAAAATTTTGTTTGCAGGACCCCCTAAATTTTTTTATTACTATAAGTAAAACATTTCGGAGAAGTTTTATCGTGATTGATTAACCCCTTCCCGTGCCGCAAAAGGGTTGAAAATTGGATAAATGGCGTAGTTTTATAGTTTTTTGCTTATATTTCAATAACAAAAAATAGTACAAAATAATGTTCAAATATTAATTTGTAGATCTAAACTTGTTCTTTAAAATATGTCATGACATATTTCCTGATTAGACCATTATTTAGTCTGCAAAATTTAAAAAAATGGAATAATTTAATTATTTTAGAAAATCGGTTCTTTTCTATTATTTTGTTCGTATCTTACGTATTGTCGAATTTACAACAAAAAGTTTCTTATAAAATATACTTAAAATAATATTTTAAGTAAAAATGATATATTGTAAAATTTTAAATTAATTCATCATTTCTTTTTTATTTCGAAATTTGTCTCATCATTTGGCGAAAATAACAAATAAATAAAAACAGAACTAATTTTTTTTACACTTGCAATATGCGAACTATCGATTAAAATAAATAATTAAGTATAAGTTTATTTCCGATTAAAAACTTTAGTTAAGTATCAATTTAATTTGAACGGAGTTTCTAGAGCCTGTTTTGTACACTCAGGATACGTTTTTCTGTATTTTTGAATTACCTTAAATAAAAATGAAAAGTAAGTTAAGCTAAATATTTTTATTACAAATATATTGCTGTTTAAATAACTTGTAATAAGAATTGTTTTGATTTTAATTTTTGGTGTGTTTGTTGTTATAATCTTCCATGAGTTTAATACCTCTCTCAGTACTGTCATTGACGATTTTTAGTCTATTAACATGTTTTTTTCCTAATATATAGAAGGAGTCTTTTTCCCAGTCTGCTGGGTCTATATCTAAAAAATTTGTGTTAATACCATATCTTTTGAATAAGTTCAAGGACTGTTTAATGAATAATGAAGTTGGAAAATTTGTTGCTAAAAATTCAGGTACTTTTTCAATTTTAAGTGACAATTTCTTTGAAATTAATTTGTCGTCTTCTTTATGTTTATATGTGAACAGTAAATGTAAAGTAAAGCTATCAGGAAAAAAAATATAACAAAAACATTTTTTTGGTTCTTATTGGTTTATTGATGTTTAAATACAACATTGAATAAAAAATTTAAACTGAGTAAACGAGTAATGTTTTCCCAGCATATTAGCAAGCATGTTTACTTAAGCTTCTTTTTGGGACGCAAGTTGTTAGTGTGTCCACATTTCTTTTTACGGCAATTAGTTGCTCTTGGATGAAGACGAGCATAACATTTACGGCATATCATCTTATCACAGTTGTATTTTTGGGCCAGCAAACGTAAAGTAGGCTCAATAACACCACCACGGAGACGTAATACCAAATGTAAAGTTGATTCTAAAATTTTTAATAAAATTATTATAATTAACTAAAAAAAAAACTAAAATTATATTTTCTGTATAAATCACCAGTATATTTGTTAAATATACTTAGAACACATATATATTTTAATCAAAAAGTTACAGTGAATATTATTTAATATTAATAATATCTAAGTAAACTTATTTAATATGCCAGGGTTTCTCAATTTAACAGTTTTGAACTAATTATTAAAGGTCCTCGACATGTGGTTTATACATGATTGAACTTAATGTACGGGTTCCTAAAGAAATTAAAATTTTAATAATGGATGCCAATAGTAAATAAGTTGAGAAATTCTGTAATACTGCAATTAACACTTTAATAATTTCATAAAAATATCATAAATATTTATGTCAGTTAAAAGAAAAATAAATATAATTAAAAGTAACAAATAATAATTTTACTGATTTATCAAAAATTCAGAGTTAAAAAGTTTACTCATAAGGAGTTTAGTAGATATAAAACAGGATAAGTGGTATAAGCAACATTTATATTTTTTTTTTTAATAAAAATTTAATTTTGAAAAAATAACACATTTCCAAAAAAATTGAGACCTTAGGTAAATGAATATAATATATACATATATTATATAAGTAAAACTTTTTGTTTATCCAAAAAATAATTAGAGTTTATATAATATTTCACCTTTTTGGATGTTATAATCTGATAATGTACGTCCATCTTCAAGCTGTTTACCAGCAAAGATTAATCGCTGTTGATCAGGTGGAATTCCTTCTTTGTCTTGAATTTTAGCTTTTACATTTTCAATTGTATCAGAAGACTCAACTTCAAGGGTAATGGTCTTACCCGTTAAAGTTTTTACAAATATCTGCATATTGAAAGTCTCTGTAACAGAAATGAGAACAAAATAACATAACCTCAAAATGTAAGAACGCGTGAATAGCACCAAAACTTTTACAATAAAAACTAGTTTGATATTAAATAAATATCAAAAATAAAATTTTTAACTTTATATTGAAAGGATAATTTCATTATTGAATTAATATTGTAGAAATAAAACATTTCTTAAAATACATTATCGAACTAACACTACGATTTGTAAGAAAGGATTATGTAAAATTTAATTATATCATTTTATTTTTAACAATATAAAATTTATTACAAAAAATTCTAATATAATAAATTATAAATAATTACTAACAAAAAGACATAAAAACTTACCGTTCACTAATATGAAGACGATTCAATCAAAATAAAATATTAAAATTATTCGTGATAGTCCAACGTTGTGAAAATGTGTCCAAATGTATATGGCCGTTCATTAAATTGTTATCAAATGTTATCATGGAAACAGTTTAACCAGCTTTCGGAAGCAGAATTTAATTCTTTATCATCTTGATCACTACTGAATTTTATGGGTTATGGAGATTGACACGAACTGATAATGCTCCTACATTCATATACTCCGACACTATAAAAAAATCCTCCGAATACATTTACTCCGATAACAATTACTACGAATACCTGGTTACAAAATTTGGATTTTACTACGACGAAGAATACTCCGAATAGGACTATTCATTGATTGCTCCGAATATCGATTGTTCGCGAAATCGATTAAAAAATTATGAAATTTCGGATTAGATAAGTATCGTAGCAATATATTATCTGATGGAAAAATATAACTCTTATCTCTAATTAATAAATATTAATTAATATAATAAAATAGCGTTATAATTGATTACTGTATATTAACGAATAATTATTACAATAAAGGTCCTCGAAATATAGCCGACTTTTGATAAAATAGGTTCATAAAGGTAAGGAAGGGGGCTTTGAAATAGAACAACCCCAGTTATATAACTGGTGTGATCCCTTAAATTTTTTTTTTGGAGGGGAAAGAAGAGCGATTCCAATTTTCGGACGTAAAATCTTTTTTGCCTCTCCTTATTAGTGCCTATTATTATAACATTTAATTAGTTTTGGTGATACTTTTATCATAAAATTCTATATTTAATTGATCACAATTTAAAGTATTATCAAGAAATACTGGTATTGAAGTTTTATTAGGTAAAGTTATGATTTTTTCATTAGAAGCAATGACACTACTATTTTTTAGTCAAAAGTCTTGACCTAAAAGTATAGAACAAGGCAAGTTGTTAACAACATAAGCCTTAATGTGATAAAATACAGAATTTATTTGTAAAATAATTGTTGTTTCACCTAAAATTGTTAGTGATGTGTTCTTTGGGTTTTCTACTTTGAAGCTTATGGAATTAACCTTTTGATTTTTCAATATTGAAGTGTAATTTCTTCTTTATTGATTGATACATCATGATATTTAAATTGGTTATTGTGTGATTTTAAATTAATGTTGTCATTAAAAAATTCCTCTTGCCTTTGTTTCACAGTTCCAATTTCATTAGTTAATTTTTGAAATTCATAAAAATCATTACTTTGGGAAATATTATTAATTTTTTTATTTATTACAGGCTCTTTTATTTTAGGTGGACTACTAATTGTCTCTTCAGCGATCATAAATTCTATCATTTCGTATTTTCGAATATTCCTTTTTAACTCATCTAAATTACGATTCTCAAGCATCCCAATAGATCTAATAATACATGGTTTTAAGCCTTTCATCACATTTCTTCTTCTAACATATTATTATCAATTCTTCTACATAAAACTATAACATCATTAACAAAAACTACTGTTCGCTCATCATCTTTCTGTCTTTTATGATATAACATTGAACGTAAAATAAAACTATGTGTTTCAAACTCTTTCATACATTTTTTTTCTAATTCGATCCATGACAAATTTTCTAATTCAATATTATCATAAAAAGTAAGAGCTGCATCTTGCAAAAAAGCTACTAAATAAAGCGATTTATCGTTTTCTGACCAACCATTGATTTCCGAAGTCCTATTGAATGATTTTAAAAATACATCTATTCTCTCATTTCTACCGCCCGAAAAAATTTGTGGATTATAGAATAAATTTCCATTTATTTTCTTGTTATATATTTATTTACAATTAAAAAAGTTTTCTAGTATAAACTCTTTTCCAATATAATCGCTATGTATATTTTAAAACTTTCTTTTTTTTTTTTTAATGTTGATTTAGTTTCTAAATACTTTTAAAAAAATTATTAACTCAGCTCTCTTAAGTCTTTTTATATACTCTATAGCTTTTATTTGTTCTTCAGTTTCACCTTCTAAAACAATTTTATCTACTACCTTAGTTATAGAATTATTTTCCATTATTTATTTTTATATATTAAATTTTTTTTTTATTAATATTAATTTAATTGAAATAATTTTAGTATGCAATAAAACTTTTTTTTTACACTAAAATTATTTTTCTTATACTTAAAAATTTAAGATATTATCATTTTTTGTGGTAATGAAAATTTTTGTTTAATTATATTCTTAAATTATTATTCGCTAGCAATACGAACTACAAATTTGAAAATATTAATCTCAAAATTGGCTACTCAAATTTGATTCGCTTTCTTGTTTTTATATTTTTTTGTCAAAAGTGTGTTTTTTTTTTGTTTTGTTATTGTAATGTTAAGTTATAACCCTTAGTTAAAATTAAGTAAGCTTATAGTTGGGCGCCACTTTGTCGTAACTAAAAAATTAATAAAAAATATAAAAAAAATATATAAGTAAAAAAGGTCAGAATATTATTATTTGTTGGAATTAAAAAAATGTGAGTGAGAGTTACTTTTGATTCGGGGTGTAATTTGAGGGTCATAAAATAACAATGTAAATTTTCTTATGGATTTAAAAAAATCTTACCTGGTGAATTCTCTGGTTCTTATAATATCCTTAGTGATGATATTGGTAAAAATGATAAATAAAGTAACACAAGTTCAAATTTTTAGTTCACAAATTAACACATAAAAACTTCGACAATGACGATCACGACGTTCGCATAGCTTAATACGGAGCACGAAAAGAACAGTCGGGAGCAAGGGTTAGCTCTGGCTTTTTATAATATTTTTTTACCCCAAAAAATCGTCACTGTCGAATTTTTATTTATTATAATTGTTTATTGATAAATAAGCATGAAACACAGAGATCAATACAAATAAATAGAACATTATTTTGACATTTACATATATACATTAACATGTTTTTTTACAAGTAAGACGAAGATTAATACAATGCATATAACTATCAATAGTAGAATAACAAAGATGACAAAAATAATATCTAGATTTTCTTTTGGTGAGGAAGGATTTTAAAAGTAATTATTAATTTATTTATGACCGAACTGCATACACTACAATGTAGCCAAACAGTGCGAGTTTGTTGACTATTTCTCTTAAATGTTTATCTAAATTTTTGTTCGAAAAGGATTATGTCCTTGTAAGAATATAATGTATAATGAAACAATTTAAAATGTACCATTTCTATGGACAGAAGTGGTGACTATTTGAAATGAAAAAAGAATATATTAATAAATACTAAAAAGATAGCATTGTTGAGTACATGAACAGGGTATTTTAGTGTTGTCCCGTATAAGTAATACTGACGATTATATTACGACACTATTAATATTACTGTTGTATAATTGTAATTAATCCTTTACTTATCAATTATTTGTATTAGTGATTAATTTGTATGTACTTAAGTTATGTATAGATTATAAAGGTGTTTTTAAATTATTTGCGAATTTTTAGGTCTGTCAATATAATTTTATTAAATATATTAATATTTATTGTTAACTATATTACAGTTGTTATCCATAATTACGTACTCGGATCGGTTCATGCGGTCAACGCATGATTCCAACTACATCCGGTAGTGTAGTTATTAGAGATGGGAAGTTTAGTTCATTTCTGTGAATAGTTCATTAGTTCATAGTTTATTCAAATGAACTATTCTTAAGTTCACTAATTTTATTTATCATGCTGATATTGTTTGGCAATAACTATACATTTTATCACTATTAGTACAGCGATACACAGTTCAATAGTAGTTCATACTACTTATGGGCAATTAAGTTATAAACTATCCTTATACCTTAACCTGAACATCATAAAAAAAGCAAAAATTATTATCAATACCCACATGGCTCATGTTATCATTATCACCTAATCCAAGATGGGTATATTGACCAGTAGTTATAAGTGAAATCAGAAATCTGATCTAATATTTGTACATTGTATGAATTTATTTAATTCTTAAACTGTTAATAACCGTGTAACATTTTAACAATATAATTTATTTGTTATCTAATTGTAAACAGCTATTAACCATTTACAGGATTTCGAACAACGAACCACAGAGAATTTTTAAAGAAGTTCGCGAACTATTTCATTTATACATTGCTACCAATTTTTTTCAAACTGTGAACTATTAAGTTACAGGTACTGAAACAGTTCAGAATAGTTCATCTAAGTGAATATTTCAAATGAACTATTCTTTCACGAACTTAACATCTCTAGTAGTTATCCGTACTACCGGGCGATTTGCTGTTACACATGTACACACCACTTACGCACATAAACACAGTATAGTATAGTAGAGTATTGTATTTCGTAATAACCAGTTAATATACATTTTTGTTTTCTATTGTTGAAACTTGTATTTTTTTTGTAAAAACATAAATTCATTTTAGTAATAAATATAGTTAAAAAAAACTAAAAAACACGCTTTTAAAGCATATCGAACTAAAAAGTTAAAAATAATTTTTAAAATAAACTTAAAACAATAATGAACGAAAAATACTAGTATTATTGTGATAAAATCGTGAGGCGCTCAATATATGAAAAATATGGCACAAAGCACCCATGCTTTTATCACAATNCATAATTGATGACGCGCGCGCGTCTACGGGTTAGAAAATATTGTTGTCTACGAGTGGTGAGCGGGGTGGGGCGAATGCATTACAACAGTATAGTCTCAAGGTCATACACGACGGGATACGCGACATAATAACACGTGCCGCGTGGAGTTACAAACTTACAACAAACAACAAACATACATGTGAAACTAATATAAGCGTGTTAAAAAATATAGTTTAAAAAAACTAAAAAAACACGCTTTTAAAGCACATTGAACTAAAAAGTTAAAAATAATTTTTAAAATAAGCTTAAAACAATAATGAACGAAAAATACTAGTATTATTGTAATAAAAGCGTCGGGCGCTCAATATACGAAAAATATGGCACAAAGCACCCACGCTTTTATTACAATAATACTAGTATTTTTCGTTCATTATTGTTTTAAGCTTATTTTAAAAATTATTTTTAACTTTTTAGTTCGATGTGCTTTAAAAGCGTGTTTTTTTAGTTTTTTTAAACTATATTTATTTTTTACTTTTTAGTTTCAAGTTATGATAGTAGTTATGGTTGTAACGGGTAACGAGAAATGAGGGTTCGATTCCGGAGAGGGAGTCTGAGAAACGGCTACCACATCCAAGGAAAGCAGCAGGCGCGTAAATTACCCACTCCCGGAACATGGAGGTAGTGACGAAAAATGACGATACGGGAATCATCCCTCGTAATCGGAATGAATACTTTATATCACTTTATTAGAATAAATCGTGTTAATATATAAATTTTAATAGTAATTAGAATATATATATATATAAATAATGCAACTTAAGTACGTAAACGTATCATGCACTAGGTATAACCGTATTTTGTGGGCGGGCGGGTCGGACTAACGTTATACCTGAGGTATAAACGGTGGTAGGAATATATAAATATATATACGTAAGGCGCATTAGACGCGGGCGGTATTGGTCAGTCAAAATAAAAATTTGTTTATATATATATAATATTGATGACAAGCACGCGTGTACGGGTACGATAACTAAAAATAAATTTTTATAGGAATAGTGTGCCATCGTGTGGTGAGCGAGGCGTGAGGAGGGGTGAATGCGTTATGACAGTCTAGTCTAGACGACGGAATATGCGATAACGCGTGGCGTTTGGAGAGTTACAAACATACATACATACATACATGTGAAACTAATATAAGCGTGTTAAAAACGTCAGACACTCAATATACGAAAAATATGGCATAAAGCCTCCATGCTTTTTTTGACAATACTAGTATTTTTCGTTCATTATTGTTTCAAACTTATTATAAAAATTATTTTTAACTTTTTAGTTCGATATGCTTTAAAAGCGTGTTTTTCTTTTTTTTTTAACTATATTTATTTTTTACTTTTTAGTTTTTTATGACATCGCTATCGTAGTCACGGAGTGTGTATTGTCAATTATCACTATCAATAGATTTAATTTCTGTATTGTCAGTTAGTGTGTTTATAAACTCACAACAATGTAGTCTTATTACCATTGATAATAAATGCTATATGCTTGCTAATATCGTTATAAAAAACAATTAGCTATCTGTATTTGTAATTCCTTATATATTATACATGTATATTAACTCAAAAAAAATTGAATCTTTTAATGCTTATATCTAATCATAAACAATAAAAATTTGTTTATATATATATATAATATTGATGGCACGCACACGTGTACGGGTACGATAACCAAAAATAAATTTATACAGGAATAGTGTTGCCAGCATGTGATAAGCGTGGTGTGGGGTGGGGTGAATGTGTTACAACAGTCTAATCTCAAGACCATAGATGACGAGTTACGCAAGAATAATAACACGTGGCGCATGGAGTTACTAACATACATACATACAGGTGAAACTAATATAAGCGTGTTAAAAAGAACAAGTTATTTACTATCATTGTATCGTAAATGTACAGTTTAAATTAAGTAGAGTAAATTTTGTTGCACTAATTATGACCTCTTTAAAAGCTACTAATTAGCTGACGTAATATTTTATTGTGATTTGTTGCTACTAATTAGAAAAATTAATCTAGTTAATTGTGATATATAAATTTTTATTATCGAAATTGTAGTTTCTTAAGTTGATTTGTTATTGTCGTGTTCCGTGTTTTAGTTTTAGGTAGCATCTCTGGCCAGTAGCTCTGCGAATTGTGAGTAATATTATTGATTTTTGTGTTCCTTTTTGTAATTCAGTGTAATTATTATTCATTGTGATTTATTGAACAGACTATTACAAGTTTTACTAATTTATTATTTATTTCATTGTAGGTGTAAGGCTAACGATATTTTTTAGAGTTTATATTTTTATTATTGTTGATTAGCTAAATATACACTCTTGTTTTATGATTATTAAAAATATTATTACACTTAATTCAAATTTAATTTACATTAATTAATTTAAGAGTTCTAAACACACAAAACAAAAACACAATTACACATTTATTCACAACATAGATCACTGGTTTTGTCGAACTCTCCCACCTCTAATGACTTTATTTACACGTCTGATCGATATTAAGCGCGTTTGGCCGGTTCGGGTACGCATTATAATATTTGGTTCCCCTGTCCTAAAAATTTATTATACTTGTATCATAATAAAGCTATTAACGCCAACCGTTAATTTAGGAGTGTCATGGCGCAACAGAAATAGATAACAGCTAATGAATATTTATGTATATAGGACATGGATGACTATAAAAAATCAGTACTATGGTCATTAATGAATTTATTTTTAATAATTGGTTCATTTTTATTAATATTCAAATTTAATATTCTACGGAAAATTATATTGGCCAATCGATTGCCTGGTCCTCGTTGGTGGTATGTCTTAAAATTGTTACTAAATGTCATTAATCGACCAGAGTCTATCATTAAAACTATAAATGATATATATAGTCAGTAAGTTAAATTTATATTTTCGTTAAAACCTTACAGATAAAATTTGTTAAATTTTTAACTAGTAGTGGTGACTGGGAGAACTACGGTCATCTTAGCAAAAATTGTTATACCTCTTGTTCTAAGATTTTAAATGTTATGCTATTACAACAAATGGATGCATAACCATATTAGCTACATTATGTCAAAGTCTCAGATTTTTAAAACATAATCTTATATTATATATAAATATATATTTTTTTATTAATGCAAATGACCGATATTCCCCCTACCCCCGGGGAATATTGGCAATACATAAATACATGCAAAAAGATAAGGATAAAAGAATTTTTAAAAAAATCACTTAAATATAGTTCATATAAATTATAGATATATAATAATTTGCTTACCTTTAATTAAATTTCTCTAAAAAAAGTTCTTTTAGATAAATAAACGCTGAAAACTATTTTCGCACATTTAAAGGGTAAACGTTTTTTGATAATATAGTTCTAATAAGAATAAGGTTTTTTTATCATTCTTAATCTATAGATATGGTCAATATAATTTTAGATGCATGGGTTTATTAGATAATGAGATAACCGGTATTACCCACTGACCATAGTTCCCCCAGTCCTCCTATTTAAAAACACTATTAACGTAAAAAAAGATTATAATAAAATACAATTTCTTTTTTCTAACATTATATAATTTATAGATACGAAAAGTCATTATTTAAAATTTGGTTCGGACCTTTTCTTTGCATAGTTCCTACAAAACCAGAAGATATATGTGCAATTTTAAATCACCCTAATTTGCAAAAAAAAGGAATTATCCTAAATCCATTACGAGAATCTTGTGTAGGAGATAATATATCGACATTTGATGATTTACAAAAATGGAAGATTCATAGGTAATAAATAATTTTAATTATTATTCCAACCAAATCATTTGTAGAATATACTTATTTGCAAAACATTTCTCCGTCATTTTTTTATCTTATCTATTTTAAATAATATTTTCTGGTATTGTAAGAATAGATCAAATTATATAAACATTTTCATACATACGTAGTTTGAATTAAATTATTCAGTATTAATAGGATAAGAAAGATAGTTTATTGTAGAAAAACACTTTAATGGACCATTTATATTTTTTTCAAAAAAAAGTGTAATGATATAACAGTTTCCTTAATTACATAATAAATAAAATGGCATCATAATATTTTATCCAAATTAAATTCCTTGATAAATAGTTTATGTGTGTAAACTTGATACAGTTCTCTAATATAGATTTTTTAATTTCTTTCATTATTTAATTTTTATACGCTTCAGGTATGCCGCCTTTAAATGTATATCATTCAATAATGGGAAGACATTTACATCATTAATTAGTAAGGAAGCTGTGGCTCTTGTTGATTATTTTAAGCCAATACAACAGGATAAAACGAATGATTGTGAAATATATATTCCAATTCATAAAATGCACCTTAAAACCTATGAAGCAGCAATTTTTGGTGAAAATATTGCCAGGGAAATTGATGTGAATCATGATATTATTATTCAAAATATGAAAGATACATTAAACGTAATTTGTTTATAAAATTATTTATTATTTAAATATTAAGTGATATCTCAAATTCTATTTTAGCTTCTATGTGAAGCTGAGAAGGTATTGGTTTTACTAAGATGTGTTTTTTTTTTTGTGTCTGTTACCACTTTTTCTTAGCTCTCACCGAACCGAATTCTTTCAATGATACGTCAAAAGATCACAAATCGTATCTAGTCGAAGACATTACCCTCAAAAATTCCCTCGTTCCCCGTAAATGGGGAAAACCTCCCAAAATATTATAAATTTAAAAATCGCTAATTTTCGAAATTTTTTCAATTTTTTTAAATTAAAATGTCATAACTTTTTTAAAAATAACCAAATCAATATTTTTTTTTTTTATGAATACCTTAAGTATTTATCTATCGTTTGATATATTTTTGTGAACATTTGACCCTTTACCAGTCTACAGGAAGGGTCCACAAAATGGCAACTTTTTCACGATCATTTTTTTGTTAATTGTAATAAATTAATTTTTTTGTATATAGATGCATGATATTATTACCTTTCATTTGGTATATTTTTTTTATAAATCTGACCCTTTACCTGCCCATAGGGATTTAAAATGACAACTTTTTCACAAAAAATTAACTTTTTCATCTTGACTTTTGAAAATGTTCCGGAAAGTCTGACACTTATATATATATCTTAAATTAAAGGTAATATAATATACTTTATTATAGAAAAAAAAATTTGACCTCTGGACATCAAAGTTAATAAAAAAATTACGATATTTGTAAAATAATTCTTTTTTATATTTTTAACTTTATAATGCTATAACTTATTGAAAAGTGTATGGATCAACACAATTTTTTATGAGAAATAATATTTTTTAAGAATCCCTTTTTCATTCGACATACTTTATCTTAATCAGGATATTAATAAGGAACTAGCATGTCATGTAGCTTTTGGAATAATCCATCAATTTTTTAAAATTAAACACTATCTATAGATTTGCATCGAAGCGTTTTTTATGATAGTGATTTTAATCACTGTCAGATATCATTATACTTGATCCAACTATGCTACGTTACCACTGTGCTGGGTTTTATTTTTTTGTAAATTTTTTTTAGACTTAATAGAGTAATCTTTACTGCTATTATAAAAGTAATTTTACCACAAATTACGCATGTCTTTAAGTAAAAAAATATTTTGTTTTGTTTAAATGTTTATCAATATTTATAATATTTTCCCATAAAATATGTATTATAACATAAAAAGTAGATTAATAATTTTAAGTTTATCTATGATTTACAATTAAAACGAGATGATGAAAATTAAAAAAAAGAACGATAGCACAGTGGAGTCGCGGCACAGTATGGAAGTGGCATAGTTGGGACATGTATAGATGATATCTGACAATGATTAAAATCACTATAATAAGAAACGCTTCGATGCAAATCTGTAGATACTGTTAATTTTAAGAAATTGGTAGATTATTTCAAAAGCAACAATAACTTATTTTTTTTTTATTATAGCCTTTATTAAAATAATATTTAGCTCAACAATTATAAACAAAGAAAAAATAATTAAATTAGAAGTATAACAATAACAGTGCTATGTTATAATGGTATAAAGAAGTCCTCAAGAAAGATATGATTGAAGAAATAATAAAGGAAGAACGCGAATTAAGAGTATTAGCTACGGAAGAGGGATTAATATTTTGGGAGGTTAAGAAGCTGAATAGTTTATTTCTGCTGTTAATTAGGGCAGGACAATCAAAGAGAAGATGAGAAAAATCGCATAGAGCTTCACTATTATGTAGGGGACAGAAGGGAACGGAATTTAAGGAAAGATGGAATGCATAGTAAGGCAGAAGATTATTTATTTATTATAAATTATACAGGCAATAACCCAAAAAATACAATATGTATTAGACAGTTAACTGGACAGTTAGTTATGACCTAACCTAAGTCTAGAAAACTGAGAAATGATATTTCTGGATAAGTCAAGGTTATGAAACCATGGAGAATGAATAATGAAAGGAGAAATTGAGCAATAAGTCTTATTACTTTAATTTTATCCTGATTAGTTATTTGATTTTAATATATGAATAAATAATAATTATAGTAATTAAATTTAGTATGAACTTGATATTCAATAATTTAATATTATAATTTTTACAGAGATATTATAAAAATAATAAAGTAGTTATATTTTATTTTAAAGTATATTTCTTTACTTTTAACGCGTATATAAATTTAAAGGGCTTGATACAATACTTTCCAATAAAAAATATTAGTTATTTATAACAAAGTAATAAGTTTTATACAAGAAAGTTTTATCAGAAATAAAAATATACTTTTCTAATTCAACTTTTTGCGATGTTTTCAAATCTGTTATTAGACTTTTTCTATCGCTTATAATTTTTATGATATTATTACTAATTACAACATAAACTGATGGTAATGGTGTTGTGGTGTACCAAAAAGAATAAACAAAAATAGAAGAATCACGGGGGGAAAATCGAAGATCCAGTGGTGGAAATAGAAAGGGGAAATTGAAAAAGTGTTTGTAAAGACGGTAAAAGAGATGACGGTGTGGAGTGTCGAGGGAGACATAAATGATGTGGAATAGAATTGTTAGTTGTGAAAAGAATACTACAAAGGAGATTGTTGGTGAGTGTATGAGTAGAATGCCAGAAAACAAGGAAACCCGGTGGTGGGATGAGGACGTTCAAAAAATCATAGAAAGTAAGAAAAAGCAATTAAAAGTATAGCAAAAGAGCAAAAAGAGAGAAGATTGGATGGAGTATAAGCGCTTGTGCAAAGAAGCCAATTGTGCAGTAAGTAAGAAGAAGTTAAGAGGTATGATGTATTGTATGATAGGTTAGGAACAAAGGTAAGAGAGAAAAGGTCTAAAGATTATCATTATAAAACATGTTGATAATAAGGTACTCTCGAGTGATGATGATGTGAAAGAAAGGGGGACAGAGTATTTTGAAAAATTACTGAATGAGGATTACCCAAAAGAGACATTAGAGGATATTTCGTGGAATGAGGGACTAATAGATTTAATTAGTGAGAAAGAGGTATGGAAGGTTGTGGCATCAATTAAAAAGAATAAAGCAGTAGGATTAGATGAAGTGCCAATAGAAGTATGGAAAATATTTGGCGATGTTGGCATAAGGTGATTGAAGGAACTTTGGAATAAAATCGTATTAGAAAGAAAATTCCAAATGAATGGAGGAATAGTACTATGGTCCCGATATTTAAAGGTAAAGGAGACATACACGAGTGTGGAAATTATAGAGGCATAAAGATTATGAGTCATAGTATGAAAATTTGGGAAAAGATAATAGATAAGTGAATAAGAAATGAGACATCGGTATTTAAAAACCAAACCAATGGATTTATGCCTGGTAAGTTAACAATGGAGCCAGTATTTTTTGTGAGGCAACTAATAGAAAAGTTTAGGGAAAAGAAGAAAAAGCTGTGTATGGTATTTATAGATTTGGAGAAAGCGTATGACAGAGTACCGAAAGAGGTTTTAAAGTGGGCATTAATGAGAAAAGGAGTCCCGAAAAGGTACATTAATATAATAGAGGATATGTATGATGGCACTTGGTGCTGTGAGGTGCTAGAGGTGCTGTGGTGCATGTTGTTTGCTGATGATATAGTGTTGATAGGAGAAAATAGTGGGGAAATTAATCAAAAGCTAGAATTGTGGAGATCAGCTCTTGAAGAAAAGGGTTTAAGAATAAGTAGAAGTAAGACAGAGTATATAGAGTACGAGTTTGACAAAGGAGAACACGAGGTAGGTGAAATGAGGAGGTCAGTGACAATAGGCGAGGACGTGATTGGAGAGGTGGAAAGTTTTAAGTATTTAGGGTCAGTTGTGCAAAAGAGTGGTGGTATTGACGAGGATGTAAGACAAAGAATTTAGTGTGGGTGGTTGAAGTGGAAAGAAGCGTCTGGTGTCTTATGCGATAAAAGAATTCCAATGAGTCTGTAAGGTAAATTCTACAAGACTGTAATAAGGCCAGCTATGATGTATGGTTCAGAGTGTTGGGCGGTTGAAAAAAAAGTAGAGTNGTTGGGCGGTTGATAAGAAAGTAGAGCAGAGAATAAGTGTAGCAGAGATGAGAATGCTTAGTTGGATGAGTGGAGTGACTAGAAAAGATAGAATAAGGAACGAGCATATAAGAGGAAGTATTGGTGTAGCGTCAATCGTGGAAAAGATAAGAGAAAATAGACTTAGATGGTTTGGTCATGTTATGAGGAAAGAAGAATCGGAAGCTGTAAAAACAGTTATAAAAAAGAATGTTGAAGGAAGAAGAGGTAGAGGAAGACCAAAAAAGAGATGGAGGGATTTTATTGAATGCGATATGAGGACAGCTGATGTGAGCGTAGGAGATCGTGTCAGGTGGAAACTTAGAATAAGGGTGGCCGACCCCAAGTATTTGGAATTAAAGCAAAAAAAAAACAAAAGATTACCAGAAATTCCGGTGGCAATTGACATAATATGATTGTTGTTTGGGAATGTACAATTTAGCGTTTAGTTGGGTTTAAACAATATAGCGTCAAATCAATTACCTACTCTATCGGTTGTATATTAATATACACTACACTTTAATGATACAATAAATAAAATTTAATAAATAAACTCACACATACACACATATGCATTTATAACATTGTGTCTAATGTAAGTATAACATGATAAAAAGTAACCGTAAAATGAAAAAAATGGAATATAAATTTTAGTACTCATATTAAATGTAATGTAACTCGAAAAATATTTATTTAAATGAAAAATATAAGATAATTTTTTTATTTATAATTGTCTTTTAAACAACTTTTGTACGAAATTTTTTTTTGTAAGTTAAATATTTGTTGAGAAAATTAAAAAGCTCATATTTTTGAACTTATGCGACTTAAATTTATTTAATAAACTCACACAGTTTAGGATAAGGGTGGCCGACCCAAGTAGTTGGGATTAAGGCGAGGAAGAAAAAGAAGATAATATTAACTAATAATATCACTGAACAAAATTTAAAATAAAGAAATGCTTTATTGTATTTGAAGGTTTGATGAAACAATAATTAAGTGGTCTTAAAAATAAATGTATCACAAAGTGAGACATCAATAATACATGTATTGTGTACTCAGATCATTTTTTTAGAAATTTAGAATTCTGATCATGATTGTGCTACTTAATAAATTAAAATAATTAAAGATTTCAAATTATTTTTCTTATAAAGAAGGATAGGATGGATATGAATGGAAATAAAACTAAGTTTTTATACTTTGAACAAATGAAACATAAAATATAAGGATTTTTAGGAATAGCAACAGCTTTAAACGTATAATAAAATTCACATGACACAAATGGTTTTCATGATAACCTATAACTTCGAGTTATGATTTTTTTAAGTAATCCTAATCCTAGGGCACACTTAAATCTGAGAAACTTAAGTTTAAACTTAAGTGGTATAAAATGAGATTGCTTCTTATAATATACATCAATTTAATACACCATGTTAAATATTAAATCATTAACATATATTTATAGTGTATGGGAAAAAAAATTAATTTCATCATAATCTGAAAGTTTTGATATTACATTTTTTACTTAGTTTATGTTAGGTCTAACATAAAATTTGCTATAGTACTACATTTATTTGAAGTTTAATAGTTTAGTTTAATTAAATTTTTGAACTTGTTGCTTAAAATATTTTCATTTATAACTTAGTTTCTATTATTGAAATTTGAAATAATAAATTCGGTAGTTCACTATATACTAGAGTGTAGTAAATTAAGAATTTAAATATTTATTAAAACTTTTAATGTTTTATTATTTAATTGTATTCAGAATCAATATCCAAATATATTAAAAATAATTGATCATATTCTATAATATTCCAAATTTTTTTGTAACATGTACAGGAGGACCTAAGAAGCTTGTTATAGCAATATAAATTTAAAAACATAAAATCTAAAATTTATTTATGGAAATCATACGTTTTTCTTAAATTTTGATGTCTGTTTTCACTACGAAGACAAGTCCAGAGGTCAATTTTTTTTTTAATTAAAGTATATTTTATAAGCTTTAATTTAAAATATATATAAAAGTTTCAGTCTTTCCGGAAAATTTTCAATAGTTAAGTTGAAAAAGTTACCATTTTGAAACCCTCCCTTTGGGCAGGTAAAGGATCAAATGTTCACAAAAATATATTAAATGATAGTTAAACACCTATGGTATTTAGAAAAAAAAATTATATTGATTTGTTCATTTTTAAAAAAATATGGCAGTTATAAGAAAAAAAAAATTAAAAAAGTCGAAAATTACCGATTTTAAAAATTTTAACTTTTTGGGGAATTTCCTCCATTTACGGGGAATGAGTTAATTTTTTTCATTTTTTGAGGGTAATGTCTTCGACTAGATACAATTTATGATCTTTTGACCTATTGTTCATCAAATTTGGCTCAGTGAGAGCTGATATTGAGTGGTATCAGACACAAAAAAAATCACATCATAGTAAAATTAATACCTTGGTAGCTTTGCATCGAAGCTAAAAAGTTGTGATAATTTTATACAAAATGACTAATTTTTTTATATAGTATTTAATGATACTGATTTGTTTTATGTTAGATAATAATTTATAGGATTTTCAATCCATGGTATTTCAATAAGTCTATTTTTAAAATATCAACGTTTTATAAAAAAAACATAAAAAATATCATTATATTACACAATTATATTAATAAGTTATTCAAGAGAAGTGAAATAGAGAAAGTTAAGGAAAATATTGATAAAACTAAAGGAAATACGTTTATTGAAATAATGGAAAAATTTGACGATTTGACAGATGAAGATACTCGAAATTTAGCTCACGTCTTTCTTGGAGGTATATTCGTGTAAAATAAATATAAAATCTTATTTTAAATATTTTTATTTTGTAATTTTTAGCTGGATCTGATACCGCATCTATTACGATTTCTAATATAATATTCTTAATGTCTTATCATTCAGATATTCAAAATATGGTAAAATTACTATTCTTCTAACAATTGAATATTTTATTTGTGAACTTTAATGATAAGGTATTTGTGGAACAAAACATGATATTTTCAAGTGGAGATCCCAATCGTAGACCGACTTACGAGGATTTGCATCAAATGAAATACCTTGAACAAGTTATTAATGAAACTCTTCGAATCCGCTCATCTACACCCTTCACTGTCCGATATATTGAAGAAGAAATTTCAGTTGGAGGTTACTTATTACCTGCAGGTAATAGATAATAAACTAGTAAAACTTTATTCTATATAAAACACTTCGATTCGAAAAAATAAATTTCTATTTTCGGACTATTGAATAAATAAAATTAATAATAAGAGAGAATAGAAGAAAATTTTGAATTTCTTGACTATATCTGCTAATTTGACTACCTAGCACTATGTCGATTGGAGCACATATTCATATTTTTGTTCCTCGCCTTTATTGCAATTACTTGAGGTCAGCCACTCTTATCCTAAACTTTCATTTGACATGATCTCCCACGTAATCTACGCACGAATTAGCCGTCCTCATATCGTATTCGATAACATCCCTCCGTCTCTTTTTTGGTCTTCCTTCCTTTTTTTCTTTCAACATTTATCTCCATTACTGTTCTCACAACTTCCTCTTTCCTCATAATATGACCAAATCATATAAGTTTATTTTCTTTCATCTTATCCACGACTGACGCTATACTTATACTCTCTCTTATATGTTCGTTCCTTATCCTATTATATCTAGTCACTATACTCATCCATCTAATCATTCTCATCTTTACAACACTTAATCTCTGCTCTACTTTCTTGTCATTTAGAACTTAACTTTCAGCCTCATTGAAGTTATCTTATCTCATAACACACCAAATGCTTATCTCCATTTCACCCACCCGCACTTATTCCTGATCGTATGGATGGATCACACATTTATTTTTTTTTTATTTATAAAGTACGTTTTAAATTCACTTATTTAATATAAGTTAAAAGTTGTCAGACTTTCAATCATAATAAATTAAGTTGAAATAAAAATTTTGATATGCGTTGGTCTCTTTTATACCTTTCTATTCTTAGGTTTTTTAATTTTGTTGATGTAGTGTGATTATTTACAGGAAGTATACTACTAATTTGTATTGGCAATTTACATAAAAGTCATTTGTACTATAAAGATCCAGAAAAATTTAACCCAGATAACTTTTCACCAGATGAATGTCTGAGTCGACATCCTAATTCATTTATGCCATTTGGATTAGGGCCAAGAAATTGTGTAGGTAAACGTTTTGCAATGATACAAATGAAAGTAATAATATCTACATTAATTCGAAATTACCATTTTCACTTTTCTGAAAAATACTCAAAACCAGAAGACTTTAAAGCAACTTATTCAATTACACAAACTTTTGATGAAGGATGTTACGTCAAATTCAAACAAAGAGAAAATAACATATATCCTGTTTGATGTTTTACTGTTATTTAATCATTTCATTTTTATCTACTACGTTTGTATGAGTGTTTATATATTCTAAAGTTGAAGAAACTATTTTCTTATGTTGTTACAAAAAGGCTAAAATTACTTTTTTTCAAATATTTATAGAGCCATAGACATTTATAAAATATGTATTAACATTGTATATAAAATATAATTAAATTATACAAAAATTAACATGATACATAATATACAGGTGGCCCACCACTCACTGACAACTTAAATAAATTTTGATCCAGTTAATATTTTTAGCTGATTTTTTTTTTGAATAATAGTTAACATTAGGTCTATAGCTATTNATTTTTAGTTGATTTTTTTTTTAAATAATAGTTATACGTTAGGTCTATAGCTATATCTCAATAATTATTTTTTTTACATTTTATTAAAAATATTAATTATTTTTAAATTTTAAATAAAATGTAAAAAAAAAATCTAAGATAGCTATTTTGTAGAGTAGAATTTAAGAAAAGTTTTAATAAAAAAATATCTTATTAATATTCAGTAGTAAATATTCTGTAGCATTTTAAAATTTGTGAAAATTTGAATTTTCATGTATTATTTTACGGTGTTAAACATTGAAATACGTATTGAGAAAAGGACAGAAGAAAACACTATCTTTTCATGATTACTATAATTTACAACCTTGGCATTAATACCATGATAAGAAATTTGATAAGGCAATTGTTGCTTATCACTCTTATTCAAAAGTATGTCATTTTCATGGAAAAAGTTACACACCTCCAAATAATAGCTCAAAAATTTTTTTTTTTTGGTAATTTTTGAGATTTTTTCTCATGATAATATTGTGAAACTATAATGACGTAACTGTTACATAATATCCTCATTCTAAAAATCCTAAAACGAAAAATAAGGATTTTTTTTTCAAAACTACGCAATACGAAATAAAAATGGGTTTTTCATAAAAATTTTATATAAGTGATTAGGCAATAATAAGAAACTCAATTAATTTAAGTTGTGCAAAAAAAAAAAGAAGACCACGATGTGGAGTTTTACTTAGAATTGTTTATTCAATAAAATAAAAGTTTTTACAGTATATTATGTATACCAATTAACACTTATTGAAAACAAAAAAAAATACTATTACATTAGATATTGAAATTTTAGTATTCATCTTGATACCATTTAAAATAATTGCACCTTTGTGGGTTCGTGCGCGGTTTTGCACAGTAGTAATACGGTCTGTCCTTATTACTTCCTGTACTAGTAATGCATAATGATGCTTGGGTATGACAATTACAGTTGTGATAATCTTCAGCCATGTATTTAAAGTATCGACAACGCGTTGGATCAGTATAATCTATACGACACACGACAAATTGCGTATTACTCGATTCTAAATAACTATTAGGTTTATCCCGAATATTTACATTTAAACCACAATGACATTTGTACAAAGTTCCATCATACATCCATCGATTCATAGTGAGAAAGAAATAACTAAAAATAGTTAAAGAATTAAGCTGTTTGAAAGTAAAACAGTATATCATGATCTTTATTACCAACTGTCAAATATAAAAATGTGTTAGCCAACGGGCTCCTATAATAACGGTTGGCCCGTATGACTGATATGGTAATAATCAACACAGAAAAAAGAAATGAATTAAACAAATGTATACCCAAATATAATAAAAGAGATTGATATTCGTACAATTCCTATTTGCATATATTATAAAAATAAAAATATGGTGTTTTGTTCCGTTTTATAATAAATATAACTAATAAATATCAACAATATAATGGGCGTCCCCAAGTACAAATGTAGCTACAACTAATAGACTTAACTATAAATAAATTTACATACAATATTATAACAGGATTTAACTCGTTCTATTTACTGTTTTGAATGTCTTTCATGTGGTAGCTTCAACTTTGACAATGACAGTCTAACAATAACGGAATAAACCGGTGTTCAAGCTTTCACCAATAACTCCAAACTTAATAAGACCACAACTCTTAAACAAGTCTTTCACGGCTATATACAATAGGCCGGATAACAACAATATGGTAATAAAGAACAAAAAAACACGCGTACGTCGATTACGTAAACGGGTGTTATAATACCATATAGCGCACAGACTCATTAACAAATGTCCACCGTAGCTAATCAGCCGACAGACTGATTGACCGTGAAACATATTTGGCTTGGTATTGTCAAAGGCCGCCGTATACTTTCACGGTCAAATATTATCACCACTACCTCCGTGTTCAACCGGTACACGTTATCAATGCCGACTGATACAGAGAAGATAACATGTGCTGTTTTGAACAAAATGCATTATCATAATTTAAAAAATGCAAAAAATTTTATAAATAATTAAAATTGAAACTGATACTGTATGTATAAAATGTATCAGCAATACCATTTCAGCAACAGTTTAAATTGCGCGGTGCGACGTAAATTTTTTTATTTAAGTACCTACACACATATAAATATTTTTTTTAGTATAATTAAATAAATAAAATTCGATTAATACATCATCGAGAATAATTTTTCTAATGAATTAATGCAAAAAAACAAAAAGAACAGCAGTATATAACAAAATTTGTCAATGATGGTTGAAAACTTTGAAAGCTCATAACTTTTAAACTGGACTTCGCCGACAAAATTTTTTATATATTCTTAGTCAGTATAAATTAAAGAATTAAATTTAAAGAATCAATTAAAAAAAAAAAAAATGAAAAAACTCGATGGGGTGGTAAAATGCATTTAAGCCTAGACTTATAAGGATTATTACACAAATGATAGGTACATCATGCATATATATAAAAAAAAATTTATATTGATTTGGTTATTTTTAAAAAAGTTATGGCAATTTTAAGTAAAAAAAATTGAAAAAATTTCGAAATTAGCGATTTTTAAATTTGTAATTTTATTGGAGATTTTCCTTATTTACGGGGAACGAGGGAAATTTTTCCAGTTTTTGAGGGTAATTTCTTCGACTAGATACGATTTGTAATCTTTTGACGTATCATTGAAAGAAATCGGTTCGGTGAGAGCTGAGAAAAAGTGGTAACAGAAAAAAAAAAAAAAAAAAACACATCTTCGTGAAACCAATACCATCTCAGCTTCGCATCGAAGCTAAAAAATTTTGAGAATCCGAGCACGATAAGTAAGTTTTCTGGAAGAGCGTTTTTTTCCTTGTTCTATGATATAATAAGATGTTTGCTAATTATATAATACTTGTTAAACATTCAACATATTACAATAATTGATCATAAAATTCGTCGCCTTGTAATAAAAAGATTTTCTAATAGTTTCTGATACCAACCAAAGTATTGTTTTGTTATCGGGTTGTGTGATCTATCTGTTTTTGTATAGTCTGTAATTTTTATGTTAGCGGCCATTGTGGTGCTGCAGTCAATGGGTGTTACCAGATTCCATGACAGTTTGATAGATATTACTATTACTGATGATACTAGGTTGTAGTATTGGTCATGACAAAATAGATAGGTATGTCAGCAACTTTGTGATACGCAACCCACTCTGTTAATACCAGGGTGAGTAATAATATCTCGCATACCCGATGATTAATAAGAAAGGATCTTTGTATTTAAATTTATACAGAAAGAAGACTGTGGTTGTTGGCTCACATAAAAATAAGTTTATACAAATAACAATAAACAATTCAGTACAAAATGACAAATTTTATAATCAAAACATCCGTGTGATATAACAATAATTTATATAAATGTAACAGTAACTGCCAAACTCACCAATCAGATTTTTGTATACAATTATTATATGCCAATGTTCATAGGTAAATATTTTAATCTAATGATTTGCAATTGAAAGTATTAAACATAATCCGTGCAATTTAAATAAAATAATAGAAAACGTCATCCGTGTGACTTACAAAATAGAAAATGCCATCCGTGTGACTTACAACATAGAAAAACAACTGTCTGAAAAAACAAAGAAAAAAAAGAAAAATGATACTAAATCTTATTAGATACACATGTCGATCGGCAATGATAACCGGCCGACGCCGCCCAGCAACCGGGAGAGGAAGGGAGGACGAGTGGACAGAACTGAATAAGCGCGCTATCTAGTATTTTTAAGCAGCGCGAACATCTCGCCTCCCTTTAAGCATTGTGCTTCAATGCACTTAACAATATGGCAATGGGCATATCTTGACAGCAGGTCGTTTCAGTTGGTTACCATTGGCTAGTCTTACTGTAACCACTCAAACTATCTTGTCCTTTCCCGGATGCACAGCTTCTATTCTTACCATAGGCCATTTTAATGGTGGTGCATTATCTTCCTTTAAAATTGCTAATGATCCAATAGGAATAGGTTTTTCATCCTTCAACCACTTATTCTTCACCTGTAACGAAGACAAATATTCCATTCTCCATCTACGCCAAAAGTCTTGCATTGTTTTTTGCATCAATGACCATTTTCGTACTCGATTTGCTGGTATATCCAAAAGATCCGGTTCTGGTATCACCTGAGCAGGTCCACCAATTAAAAAATGACTAGGTGTTAGAACATTAAAATCGCACGGATCTGAAGATAACGGTGTTAAGGGTCTTGAGTTCAAGCACGCTTCAACTTGAGCAAGTACGGTACACAACTCTTCAAAATTAAAACTCGTGCCCAAAATAGTGCGTACCAAATGATACTTACAGGACTTGACGGCCGCTTCCCAAACGCCTCCAAAGTGTGGCGCTGATGGTGGTATAAAAATCCATTGTATACCTTCATCAAGCAGTTCATCATATACAGTTCTTCCAGATCTTTGTTTTGCATAATATTTGATTATTTCACGTCTAGTTCCCACGAAATTAGTGGCATTATCGGACCAAATATGAGATGGAAAACCACGTCATGAAATGAAACGTCGTAAACAAGCCATGAAGGCATCTGCACTCAGATCGTTGACGGGTTCGAGATGTACAGCTTTGGTAGATAGACAAACAAACACACTAACATAAGTCTTGATTAATGTTCTCTTACGTATTCCAACCTTAATCATAATAGGACCTGCGAAATCAATTCCAGTGTGCGTAAACGGCCGATTTGCGGTCACTCGCGCAGCTGGTAACTGCCCCATTAATGGTTGCATTGGAATGGGCTTCGCTCGAAAACATTTTACACACTTGTTAACGGTTATGCGTGCTATGTCTCTGCCTCTTAATGGCCAAAAATGTGCACGAATATTTGCAAGTAAACCTTGAGGACCGATATATAGGAACTTCTTATGGTAGGCTTCGAATATCATTTGAGTCACCCGATGATTGCGTGGTAGCAACGCTGGATGTTTCTAGTTCAAATCTAATTTAGAATGTTTCAAACGACCTCCAACTCGCAATATCCTTTTGTCAAGGAACGGCGATAAATTTTTTAACGGTCCCTTAGTTACGGAATTACCCTTGCTTAATTCTTGTATCTCTGCTGAAAAAGCCTGTTGCTGAGCAAATTTAATCCAGATATCACGTGAGTCATAAGCTCAATAACACTAAGAGGACCTGTTCCTGGTTGAGGTGATGTAGGTTTCGCTCTACGACGAACCCAGGCAATAAACCGCTTCCATATGGCAGTCATGCGCAACAACTTGTGCCAGGTCGAAAAATATTGAAGTAACCTATTATCTACGGGAGCAGTCGTTGTGAGAGTAAACTTAACAGGCCGTCGTTCATTTGACACTTCTTTAGAAACCGTATATGATTCGGATGTGATTGGCCAATCTTCTTCGACGCCTCTAAGAAAAGCAGGACCATTCCACCATAGGTCCGAGTACAACAACGCGTCTACATTTATTCCACGCGAAAGGGGATCTGCGGGGTTACAATCGGTAGGAACGTGTCTCCACCTTTCATTACCGATCGCATCTAAAATTTGAGTAACACGATTAGCCACGTACGTCTTCCATTGGGCGGGAGTACCCTGAATCCAAGCTAAGACCACCGTTGAATCACACCAACAATACACGTCCTTTGAATTAAAATTGCTCAATTTGACGATTCGATTCATTAACTCAGCTAATAACAGTGCGCCGGAAAGTTCCAATCGTGGTATAGTTAAAGTTTTGGTAGGCGCAATCCGTGATTTGGCACATAATAATCGAACTGTCCATAAATTTAGTCTTTGCTGACGTAAGCAAATGCAAGCACCATAAGCACTTTGGGGCGCATCACAAAAGCCATGTAGTTCCATTGTGCCTTGACCATCCGTTTTAACCGCACGAGGTATCCTTAACTAGTGCAGTCCTTCTAACTCTTGAATATAAGTAGCCCACCTGACTTGCAACTCTTCGGGCAGAACATCGTCCCAATTCAAACTGATCTGCCACAATTCTTGCAAAAACACCTTTCCTCGGATTAAGACGGGACCTAAAAAGCCAAGTGGATCAAATACGCTATTTAGTGTTGATAACAAATCTCTTTTGGTTTTAACGCTTCTTGCTGTTCTTTCCTTATTCAAGAACTTCAATTCATCGGTTATGGGACATCAAATAAGCCCTAGAGAACTCACTGTCATATCCAAGCTAAGTTCTAAAAAATAATGCTTTTCCGAAGAAGCACACGCAAAATGTTCGCGTAATTCCTCAGCATTTGAACACCATTTACGCAGGTGCATACCACCATTTCCTAATATTTTAGAAACCTCCTGATACAGGGTCTTTATATCCTACATGCTGTCAGCACCGCTAAGGTAATCATCCATATAAAGTCTTGTAGTATTGATAAGCTTGCCTTAGGATATTCAGTAGCGCTGCCAAGTGCTAACTCCTTAAGAACTCTAGTGGCTAAAAGCGAAGCGGGAACCGTCCCATAAGTTACAGTATTAAGTACATAATGTTGTAAAGGCTTGACAGGTGCATCGCGCCATAATATTCTTTGAAAATGTCGATCATTCTCATGGACGAGGACCTGACGGTACGGATACCTTAGATATTTACCTATCATTTTATATATTTTTGTGAACATTTGACCCTTTAATAGCCCACAGGAATGGTNCCCTTTAACAGCCCAAAGGATGGGGTTTCAAAATGGTAACTTTTTTACAATAACTTTTTTACAAAAAATTAACTTTTGAAAATGTTCCGGAAAGACTGACACTTTTATATATACCTTAAATTAAAGCTAATATAATATACTTTAATTTGAAAAAAAAATATTTGACCTCTGGACTTGTCTTCATGGTGAAAATGACTACCGTATGCAAAAATATGCTATTTTTGTGAAAAAATTCTTGATATTATATTTTACATTTTTTAACATTATGTTGCTATAACTTTTTAAAAAATGCATGAATCAACTTTATTCTTTAATGATAAATACTTTATATATACTTCTTTCATTCGACATACTTTTTTTTAAAATCGGACCATTTCCCTTTATACAGGGGGGGTGCAAACCTTTTAAAATGCGTATAGAAAGTAGAACTTTTTCAACTTAACTTTTGAAAATGTTCCGGAAAGACTGACACTTTTATATATATCTTAAATTAAAGCTTATGTAATATACTTTAATTTGAAAAAAAAAAATTTGACCTCTGGACTTGTCTTCGTGGTGAAAACGGACATCAAAGTTAAAGAAAAACGTACGATTTCCGTGAAAAAAATCTCGATTTTATATGTTATATTATTTAATTTATATTTTATATAACTTTTGGAAAAATGTATGGATCTATATTATTATTTTTTTATAATAAATATTGATATACCCCTTTCATCTGGCACGCTTTTTTTGTAAATCGGATCATACCCCTTTAACAAGGGGGGTCAAAACTTTAAACATGCGTATTGTTACTACGATATTTTCAATTTAATTTTTGAAAGTATTCCGGAAATACTGACACTTTTAAATATATCTTAAATTAAAGCTTATGTAATATACTTTAATGTGAAAAAAAAAAATTTGACCTCTGGATTTGTCTTCATGGTAAAAATGACTACCGTATGCAAAAATATGCTATTTTTGTGTTAAAATTCTGGGTTTTGTATTTTATTTTATTTTAAAATACCTGACAAGGGGAGTACAGATTTTCATAAATATTATATAAATAAAAAATTAATATAGCATAGAAAGTTCAACTTATTTAAATTTGTTAGCTTCTTTTAAATCTAGAAAAATAACTTTGAAATTTAAATTAACTTAAATAGCTAATTTTTTCAACTGACGGTATTGACGTACAGTTGCCGAGTTGGTAAAACATATGTTTTACACGCTTGGGGTACGAGGTTCCAACCCGCGTATGTCAATGAATTTTTTGCATTTTTTCTTAATTTTTTTTAAGTAAGTATAAATTTNTTTGCATTTTTTCTTAATTCTTTTTAAGTTAGTATAAATTTTAACTCGTTTGATTTTTATCTCATTTAGATTCAATAACTTCAATAAAGATCAAGGATCCCATCACTTTAGTCGCCCCTTTCAAGAAGAAATTTCTTATTTGTATTAAAATTATTTTACTATATTTTAAATTTTAGCTTTGATGCAAAGCCGAGAAGATATTTTTTTGTGACTATCATTTATTTTCTCTGCTCTAACTTGACCTACTTTTTTCAACGATACGTCAAATGACTACAATTCGTATCTAGTTGAAGATATTACCCTCAAAAATTGAAAAAAAAATTCTAATTTATCAATTAAACAGTTAGTTATTACATCGTCTCCATAAAGACAATTAAAATCATTAATTTCTAATGTTTTCAAAATATTTATTAACGAATGAAGTTTGATATGATAGGTTTCAACTACCAAATTAAATAATTTTACTTAGTAATTTAATAATTTTTTTACTCTATTTGTGTGTGCTACTACAGGACTATAATATTACAAATTTTTTTGTAACATGTTGCTATATAAATCATTTCTAAAAAAAATGATTATTTTAGCTTCGATGCGAAACTGAGAAGGTATTGGTTTTACTAAGATGTGTTTATTTATTTATTTTTTTTTTTTGTGTCTGTTACCACTTTTTCTCAGCTCTCACCGAACCAATTTCTTTCAATGATACGTCAAAAGATCACAAATTGTATCTAGTCGAAGACATTACTCTAAAAATTGAAAAAAATTCCTTCGTTCCCCGTAAATGGGGGAAACCTCCAAAAAAATTACAAATTTAAAAATCGCTAATTTTCGAAATTTTTTCAATTTTTTTTACTTAAAAGTGCCATAACTTTTTCAAAAATGAACATATCAATATAATTCTTTTTTATATAGATGCATAATATCATTACCTTTCGTTTGGTATATTTTTTTCATAAATTTAACCCTTAACCTGCCCACAAGAGGGGATTTAAAATGACAACTTTTTAAAAAAAAATTAACTTTTTCAACTTAACTTTTGAAAATGTTCCGGAAGGTCTGACACTTTTATATATATCTTAAATTAAAGCTAATGTAATATTCTTTATAATGGTAAAAAAAAATTTCGGACTTTATTTTATCTTCA
>NW_026099572.1:37672903-37847894 GCF_025091365.1 Daktulosphaira vitifoliae | reverse complement strand
TTTTTGTGTGAAAATTTTCGATTTTGTATTTTACATTTTTAACTTTATTATGCTATAACTTTTTGAAAAATGTATGGATCAGTACAATTTTTTCATGAGGAGTAGTATTTATATACATCTTTCAATTGACATACTGTTTTATTAAATCCGACCATTTCCCTATATACGAGGGGGGTTCAAATCTAAAAAATTCATGTAGAAGGTAGAACTTTTTCAACTTAAATTTTAAAAGTGTTCCGGAAAGTCTGACACTTTTATATATATCTTAAATTAAAGCTAATGTAATATACTTTATAATGGTAAAAAAAAATTTCGGACTTTATTTTATCTTCATGGTGAAAACAGACATTAAACTTAATAAAAAAAATACGATTTTTGTAAAAAAATTCATTTTTATATTTTTAACTTTATAATGCTATAACTTTTTGAAAGATGTATGGATCAATATAAATTTTTTTTTATAGATGAATGATGTCTTTACCTATCATTTGGTATATATTTTTTTTATATCTGACCCTTTACCTGCCCACAGGGGGGGATTTAAAATGACAACTTTTTCACAAAAAATTTACTTTTTCAACTTAAATTTTGAAAGTGTTCCGGAAAGTCTGACACTTTTATATATATCTTAAATTAAAGCTAATGTAATATACTTTATTATGAAAAAAAAAAATTTCGGACTTTATCTTATCTTCATGGTGAAAATGGCTACCGAATGCTATTTTTGTGTGAAAATTTTCGATTTTGAATTTTCCATTTTTAACTTTTTTATGCTATAACTTTTTGAAAAATGTATGAATCATTACAATTTTTTTATGAGAAGTAGTATTTATATAGATCTTTCATTCGACATACTGTTTTTTTAAATCGGACCATTTCCCTAAATACAGGGGGGATTCAAAACATAAAAATGCATATAGAAAGTAGAACTTTTTCAACGTAACTTTTGAAAGTGTTCCGGAAGGTCTGACACTTTTATATATATCTTAAATTAAAGCTAATGTAATATACTTTATAATGGTAAAAAAAAATTTCGGACTTTATTTTATCTTCATGGTGAAAACAGACATTAAACTTAATAAAAAAAATACGATTTTTGTAAAAAAATTCTTTTTTATATTTTTAACTTTATAATGCTATAACTTCTCGAAAGATGTATGGATCAATATAATTCTTTTTTTTGTAGATGCATGATGTCTTTACCTATCATTTGGTATATTTTTTTTATAAATCTGACTTTTTACCTGCCTACAGGGGGGGATTCAAAATGACAACTTTTTCACAAAAAATTGACTTTTTCAACTTAAATTTTGAAAGTGTTCCGGAAAGTCTGACACTTTTATATATATCTTAAATTAAAGCTAATGTAATATACTTTATCATGGAAAAAAAAAATTTCGGACTTTATTTTATCTTCAAGGTGAAAATGGCTACCAAATGCTATTATTGTGTGAAAATTCTCAATTTTATTTTTTACATTTTTAACATTATAATGCTATAACTTATTGAAAAGTGTATTGATCAATATAATTTTTTTATGGGAAATACTATTTTCTAATAATCTCTTTTTTATTCGACATACTTTGTCTTAATCAGGATATTAATAAGGAACTAGCAGTTTATGAAGCTTTTGGAATAATCCACCAATTTTTTAAAATTAAACACTATCTAAAGATTTGCATCGAAGCGTTTTTTTTTTATAGTGATTTTAATCACTGTCAGATATCATTATACTTGATCCAACTATGCCACGTCACCACTGTTCCGCGACCCCCCTGTGCTGGGTTTTTTCTCCTGAATTAACAATTGATTTTTACAAATATAATCAAATTTTATCATACGCTCAATTGAGTAAATCTTTTTAACAACTTTGTTTTGATTGGTTCATTTAGTTAAAGTAAATCATTCAAATTAATTAAGTTCTGAATATTTCCATTGTAGAATCTTTTCAAACACCAAAAGTTACTAAGAAATTTTCTATTTAATGATGTCAATGTCAAACTTACCAATTGAGCTAAAAGTTATGGTAAAATAAATTTTTTTTTTTTATTATAAACATTTACAACAATCAACTTTAAACGATTAACAAAATAGGTTAAATATGTCATTTTCCTTATTTTTAACTTATTAATAATCAAATTAATATTAAATATTATATCAAATCAGTATTAATTTAAAACAATTTTTTTTGTTCTTAATTATTTTTTTTTATATGTAAAAACTATTTTTTAATAATATTAAAACTTAAAAGTGATAGAAATAGTTTAATTGTACATTTGAAAACATCGCGAAATGTTGATTTAGAATATTATATTTTTGTTTCTGATAAAAGTTCCTTGTAGTACAGTGTATAAAACTTATAACTTTGTTAACTGTTAAACTTTATCAAAAATGACCAAATCAGTATAATTTTTAGCTTCGATGTGAAGCTGAGAAGGTATTGGTTTTACTAATATGTGTATTTTTTTTTTGTGTCTGTTACCACTTTTTCTCAGCTCTCACCGAACCGATTTCTTTCAATGATACGTCAAAAGATAACAAATCGTATCTAGTCGAAGACATTACCCTTCAAAATTGAAAAAATTTCCCTCGTTCCCCGTAAATGGGGGAAACCTCCAAAAAAATTACAAATTTAAAAATCGCTAATTTTCGAAATTTTTTCAATTTTTTTTACTAAAAACTGCCGTAACTTTTTCAAAAATGAACATATCAATATAATTTTTTTTTATATAGATGCTTGATGTCTTTACCTATCATTTGGTATACTTTTTTTGTAAATTCGACCTTTTTTCTGCCCACAGGGGGGGATTTAAAATGACAACTTTTTCACAAAAAATTAACTTTTTCAACTTAACTTTTGAAAATGTTCCGGAAGGTCTGACACTTTTATATATATCTTAAATTAAAGCTAATGTAATGTACTTTAATTTGAAAAAAAAAAATTTGACCTCTGGACTTGTCTTCATGGTGAAAACGGCTACCGAATGCTATTTTTGTGTGAAAATTTTCGATTTTATAATTTACATTTTTTACTTTAAAGTGCTATAACTTTTTAAAAAATGTATGGATCAATACAATTTTTTCATGAGAAGTAGTATTTATATACATCTTTCATTGGATATACTTTTTTTTAAAATCAGACTATTTCCCTATATATGGGGGGGCTTAAAATATAAAAAATGCATATAGAAAGTAGAACTTTTTCAACTTAACTTTTGAAAATGTTCCGGAAGGTCTGACACTTTTATATATATCTTAAATTAAAGCTTATGTAATATACTTTAATTTGAAAAAAAAAAATTTGACCTCTGGACTTGTCTTCGTGGTGAAAGTTGACATCAAAGTTAATAAAAAATTACGATTTTTGTAAAATAATTTTTTTTTATATTTTTAACTTAATAATGCTCTAACTTTTTCAAAAATGAACATATCAATATAATTCTTTTTTATATAGATGCATGATGTCATTACCTTTCATTTGGTATATTTTTTTGTTATATCTGACCATTTAAATGCCCACAGGGGGGGGTTTAAAATGACAACTTTTTCACAAAAAATTTACTTTTTCAACATAACTTTTGAAAATGTTCCGGAAGGTCTGACACTTTTATATATATCTTAAATTAAAGCTAATGTAATATACTTTAATTTGAAAAAAAAAAATTTGACCTCTGGACTTGTCTTCATGGTGAAAACGGCTACCGAATGCTATTTTTGTGTGAAAATTTTCGATTTTATAATTTACATTTTTTACTTTAAAGTGCTATAACTTTTTAAAAAATGTATGGATCAATACAATTTTTTCATGAGAAGTAGTATTTATATACATCTTTCATTGGATATACTTTTTTTTTAAATCAGACTATTTCCCTATATATGGGGGGGCTTCAAATATAAAAAATGCATATAGAAAGTAGAACTTTTTCAACTTAACTTTTGAAAGTGTTCCGGAAGGTCTGACACTTTTATATATATCTTAAATTAAAGCTAATGTAATATACTTTATAATGGTAAAAAAAAATTTCGGACTTTATTTTATCTTCATGGTGAAAACAGACATTAAACTTAATAAAAAAATTACGATTTTTGTAAAAAAATTCTTTTTTATATTTTTAATTTTATAATTCTATAACTTTTTGAAAGATGTATGGATCAATATAATTCTTTTTTTTGTAGATGCATGATGTCTTTACCTATCATTTGGTATATTTATTTTATAAATCTGACTTTTTACCTGCCTACAGGGGGGGATTCAAAATGACAACTTTTTCACAAAAAATTGACTTTTTCAACTTAAATTTTGAAAGTGTTCCGGAAAATTTTTGATAAAAATTTATGAAATTTTATTGTAAAAAAAATTGAATATATTACCATATNAAAGTTTATAGTAAAATAAATTGAATATATTACCATAACTTTTAGCTCAATTACAAGTTTAAAATTGACATCTAGGCCAGTCAACAAAGGAAAAATTGCGGAAAAAATTCCCAACTAAATTTTGTTTTTTTAAAATTTGAAATAAAATATGTATAATGACATACTAATAGTCCTCATCGATTGGAATTGAGCTTTTTTTTTACAGCCTCGCAAAAGTTCAAAAATATGAGCTTTTTTAATTTTCTCAAAAAATATTTAACTTACAAAAAAAAGTTTCGTACAAAAGTTGTTTAAAAGACAATTATAAATAAAAATATAATCTTATATTTTTTCATTTAAACAAATATTTTTCGAGTTACATTACATTTAATATGAGTAATAAAATTTATATTCCATTTTTTTCATTTTACGGTTACTTTTTATCATGTTATACTTACATTAGACACAATGTTATAAATGCATATGTGTGTATGTGTGAGTTTATTAAATAAATTTTATTTATTGTATCATTAAAGTGTAGTGTATATTAATATACAACCGATAGTGTAGGTAATTGATTTGACGCTATATTGTTTAAACCCAACTAAACGCTAAATTGTACATTCCCAAACAACAATCATATTATGTCAATTGCCACCGGAATTTCTGGTAATCTTTTGTTTTTTTTTTTGCTTTAATTCCAAATACTTGGGGTCGGCCACCCTTATTCTAAGTTTCCACCTGACACGATCTCCTACGCTCACATCAGCTGTCCTCATATCGCATTCAATAAAATCCCTCCATCTCTTTTTTGGTCTTCCTCTACCTCTTCTTCCTTCAACATTCTTTTTTATAACTGTTTTTACAGCTTCCGATTCTTCTTTTACTTTTTTTTCAACCGCCCAACACTATGGAACCATACCCAACTGGCCACACAATTTTATACTAATATTAAAAACTATAATTAGTATTTATTCATATATTATATTTTAAGATATATATAAAAGTGTCAGACTTTCTGGAGCACTTTCAAAAGTTAAGTTGAAAAAGTTCTACTTTCTATATGCATTTTTTAGATTTGAACCCCCCTCGTATATAAGGAAATGTTCAAATTTAAAAAACAGTATGTCGAATGAAAGATTTATATAAATACTACTTCTCATGAAAAAATTGTACTGATCCATACATTTTTCAAAAAGTAATTATAAAAAAAGCATAATTCAAAAAGCATAATAAAGTTAAAAATGTAAAATACAAAATCGAAAATATATCATGCATCTATATAAAAAAGAATTATATTGATATGTTCATTTTTGAAAAAGTTTTCAAAAAAGTTTTTCTGTTTTCACTACGAAGACAAGTCCAGAGGTCAATTTTTTTTTTAATTAAAGTATATTTTATAAGCTTTAATTTAAAATATATATAAAAGTTTCAGTCTTTCCGGAAAATTTTCAATAGTTAAGTTGAAAAAGTTACCATTTTGAAACCCTCCCTATGGGCAGGTAAATGATCAAATGTTCACAAAAATATATTAAATGATAGTTAAACACCTATGGTATTTAGAAAAAAAAATTATATTGATTTGTTCATTTTTAAAAAAATATGGCAGTTATAAGAAAAAAAAATTGAAAAAATTTCGAAAATTAGTGATTTTTAAATTTGTAATTTTTTTGGAGGTTTCCCCCATTTACGGGGAATGTGGGATTTTTTTTTCAATTTTTGAGGGTAATGTCTTCGACTAGATACGATTTGTGATCTTTTGACGTATCGCTGAAAGAAATCGGTTCGGTGAGAGCTGAGAAAAAGTGGTAACAGACCAAAAAAAAAAAAAAAAATAAATAAACACATCTTAGTGAAATCAATACATTCTCAGCTTCGCATTGAAGCTAAAATTTGCTTAAAATAGAACATGTAAACATTTTACTTTTTACTATTATATTGAAGGCTTTCTTTATTCTGTAGATAATAATATACTATTCATTTTATTATACTTTGTTCTCCATTATTTTGTAACTATAGAGTTATTATAGTTGTATACTTGTGACTTTTTTTATAACATTTTTAAATTAGAGGCCCCTAAATTTTTTTTTTGCACCGGTGCCCTTAGAGTTCAACATCCGGCACTGTAAATATACTATAAATGTGTGTATTACTTTTGGAATAATATATTATTTTCTATTTCACTCTTTAAACTCTCTTCGAGAGGTTTAACTTCAAGGTCTTGAAAAAGCTTAACTTTGTATTTTTCTGTACACTTAAAAACATAAACACATGATTTTTCTCTAAAAAGTCAATTTTGTAATATAAAAAAATTGCACTTCATTGATCATTCATCAATTAAAAAATAAATGATATTTAAATAATATTATATTATGGAATAGCATTTCATTTTAAAACTTTCTTATCCTTATTATTAGAATGAATTGCATAATTATCATTTGTAAAATGCAATGAACAAACAGCTAAATGAAATTAAACAAGCTCATAATAAACAGATAAATATAAATATAACGATGAAATAATAGTGTAATTTATTTAGGACTCTGAAAAAAATATGTAATGTTAATGAAGAGTTACTTGTTTTTTCCAGAATCAAAATTTAGTGGTTTTTTAGTTATTTGGCCTAATCTTATTTGTTTTTCCCAGAATTTTCTTAAGATTGGATCTTTTGGAAATCGATGTAAGGTTACTTTTTTATTTTTTACCAATGATTTTTTTTACTACCACTAATACAACCAAAAAACTCACAAACAGGCATTTTGTCACCAAAAATATAAATTTAAGTAGAAGTATGTAAGTATATCAAGTTAAAATAAACGCTGTTCAATTTATTTAATATACCCAGTATAATCATTTCATATCAAATAATTTGCAAATTCATTATATTTGTTTATATTGTAGTATAGATATCACAATAGATTGATATCAATCAATAATAGTAAAAGGTAAAGATATCATAAAAAACAATACAAAATATTAAAGTTGTTGTCAAGTATTTGATTTAAAGAATTGTATTTTGGCGGGCAAACCTACGGCCAATGAAATGAGGCGAACCACTACTATGGGTTTGAAGGACGGGATGCAACAAAACTCGTTTGTTGCTGACATACCTATCTATTTGTCATGTTTATAACTCATACTAACGGTTCATAGAAAATTCTAAGAATATAGTACATTAGAGATATCTAATGTTATTATATTATTTATAAGCTGATCACCTTTGCATGTAGACCATTGTGATTCAGCCTTGGCTGCTGCAATGCCAGCTACCTTTGCTGTTGACCTACACTTTTTTAATTGCAATTTGTTTGACACAATCCTTTGTAATGAAATTTAGTTGAGAACTAGAATCCATTATTGCTCGACAAGGCACATGTTCACCACGGCTATTTTTTATGTATATGATGGCAGTTGCCAGAATCACTGATCCTTGTAATAGTGTGGTCAATCCTAGTTTATTAATACGTGTGGCACACATCACAGTAGATGTCCCAACAGCTGATGTTAATTCTTGATTATGCCTGAACATGTTTGTATCATTCAAGACTTGAGAAGTTTCATTAATGTTTGATTCTTGTTATATAGTTCTACTTAGTGGTTGGTGATTGCCATTAGATTTGTTTTGGTTGAAATGTAACAATGAATGGTGCCTATTATTACAATGTCGACAAGAGTAATTAGAAGTACAATCCTTGACACCATGATTAGTAGTTAGACAATTGTAACACATCCTTAATGACCTTATACATTGTTGCCGTTCATACGAATTTATGTTCTTAAATTTACTGCACTGATGGATTGAGTGATTTGAGTTACACACTGGACAATTTTGAGTTCCTTGAGCAATAAGGCGCATTTGATTCCTTGAATTATTATGTTTTCTATCCCTTTGTTTATCACATGAGTTTAGTGGGTTTGAGCGCTTTCGTAGGCTTCTAAAGATCTTATTCTTGACGTCAAAAAATGTTTAAATACGTTGAAGGGCTGTACATCACTGGGCGTTAACGACAACTCCCACTGTTGTCTAATTTGTTTAATGCGATCTCAATCATCAGAGTGTCCCATGAATCAACATCTTGTTCTAATGTTTTTAATGCCTGTCTGTGTTTTAAAAGATCATGTAAAATTATTCTATGACATAGCTGAGGCAATCTTAATGAGAGGCATCTCGAGTATTGCTCTGATATGTCATTGAATAGTTCGACGTTTATGATAATATCTTTTTTCTAATAACTCTATAGCAAGTTCATAAGTGTCGTCTTGTGTAGGTAATGATGCAATAATGTTAAATGGTTGTTCACTCAAACAAGACTTTAAGTAATACAATTTCTGTATATTGTTTAAAGATGACTCTTCCGCCATCACTGCTTCAAATTGCAATATAAATGCCTTCCAGTTTAGCAAATCAACATTAAATTGTGGAAGTATTATTTGTGGCAAACGAAAGTGTGACATATTCGTTCCATTCGATGATATTGGAGTAGTTGATCTTCTGTTCAATGTAGCTGTGGGTGTTAGTATTTTCATTATTATTTTGCCATACTCTCCTAAAGTGCTGAAATATTTCTTCTCAAAGTCTTCTCTTTCTTTTTCGCGTTCTTCGTTTCTATTCGATCTTAGTAACTCTAGTTGTTCTTAAACGGTTTCAAATGCATCAATTGTTTTTAGTAATTTTTCTCTTTTTATTTTTAATTCATCAACACGTTCTATATTCCATTGTTGTTTTGCTAAAGCAGTTGTTGCACGAGTAACAGCCATCTTTTGTATAACTCTCTGATTTATAAGTGTAATTTCTCTAGAACTGTTAGAAATTTCCAATGACACTGCAAAAATATTATGTAAACTTTGTTGCTCAGCCATTGTTTAGATTTTTACACCAACAAATTGATTAATTAACAAATTTAATGAACACGAAGAAAATAACTAAACTTTTATGACTACACTGATTAGATTAAAAATTTTTTTTTTAATGATATGGTAACTGACAGTTTCAATAAAAATTAAATTATGACAAGATAAATTTCACTTTTAAATAATTAGATAGAAATAATTTCACTATAGAAAAAAAATAATTAAAACGTGGGTCACGGTAGATTTAAGTTTACCGTCTTGAATAGGCGATGAATTAGAACGTGGTTTTTCACCAAACAACTCTACGGCCGCTTCCCTCTCGCGGTCCTTCTGCTCCTTGAATGCCCGGTTGAAGCTTCTTATAACCCGGATTTGGTGTAGCGGAACGTCCCGGGCCGCCTCTAACGACGCACGGATTGCCGGGGCGTGAGCCAGCGGGCCGTCGAGCGCCTCCGCCAACCAGCGGAGGACATCGCGTACCAGCTCGTCACACTCGCGGGCGACGTCCCCGTGACTCTTCTGATATTACATGCTGAAAATCAAAATGGCCTATTAACACTACTATACGTTGACGACGGCCCATACTCGAACCGAAATTTGTAATTCAAGTTAACTATTTTAATTTCAAATATGAGACGTGAAGTTTGCGTGGGATAGTTTGATTTATTAGGAACACCCTTTTGGCAACTTTTTCCGCTAATTTGACGGGGTCCCAACCCAACAAAAACAACCCAACCACTTTGGTGCGAAGCCGGCACAAATTTTTTTTTTTGTTTGTTAGATAAATGGTGTGCTTTATAATACACCACGTCTCCGACCGTAAAAGGTTTTACTACGTGTTTCGTCGCAATGTTATCTATGATTTTGCTGACCTGCTGTTTGGCTATAACCGGCTACCTTCAAAAATCAAATTTCATAGGTCATAAGATGAAAGGGTGAAAGGTCATAGGTCAAAGGTTAAAAATAAAAGGTTATTAGTCAAATATCATAGGTTAAAGGTCAAAGGGTAAAGGTCAAAGGTTAAAGTTCATATGTTAAAGGTCAAAAGGTTAAAGGTCAAAGGTCAAATGTTAAAGGTCATAGGTTAAATGTCAAAAGGTGAAAAGTCAAAGGTTAAAGGTAATGGACACGATATGGGACGTGGACCCTAGTTGGGACTCCAAAGAGTCCCGCTCCTGGGCCTACGCCTCGCACCGGAAGAGGCAATCGAACACCCAGCGTCCTTTGCCACTCCCTCCTTCTTCTTCTTAGAAGCTAGCCTGTGAAGGCAATAGATCTCCAGCACGTCATAGAGCTTCCCCATCTGCTCCCTAGTGAGGTCTAGCCCTGCCGACAATATCTCGTCGGCCCAACCAATCATCTTTCTTGGTGTCCCGTCAGCGTTGAACAGGTCAACCGCAGTCAGGGGCACCAGCTTAGGCTTTTTGGCCAGTACCGGCGCAGACGTCGTCGACATGGGCACGGCCGTACTAGGCGGATTGTCTTCTTATGACGGATGGAATTGTCCTTCCCACAACCATCCACTACACCAACCTTCTCCGTAGTCGGACCCGAATGTTCCACCCTTGCCAGACCACCCCTAGATGAGCTTCGCAATCTCTCCAATATAGAGGATTTTGCTGACGTATCTAGGTGGGAGGCCGTCGTTAAATCCGTTTTAATTGCCTCCCGACTATTTCACCAGTGGTAGTGGCTTGGTTACCATCACTCCCTGCAGTCGCAGTACCAACCCCGTGGTTGGCTGCAGGAGCCTGCCTCAACACTCCTGCATTTGGCGCGTATTCGTTTAATAACGACACCTGGTTGGTACACCCCCCACCAACCGCTGGAACTGGGGCATCCGAATCCCCTGATGCAGTAACCTTTACTCCATTTGATTCCATTGTCATTTGGTAAATGATTTTTTGTGAGGGGGTTGCCCTCATAGCCAGTCCCTCCGGCCAGTGAGTGGCTAACTTAACTGGTTGCGTTGCCATAATTATCCGTTCTAACCCAAACGTTACTGCTTATTCGTCCATATAGGCTCATTTCACGGCTATCCTTTATATCTACAGGATTAACAAGCGTCTGGGCAGCTCGCTGTCCGCGACCGCTAATTTGCCAGACCAAATGAATGAACTGCTTATTTCGCGGCTAACCTGCATATCTGCAGGCCGTTTCTCTGTCCGCAACCTGAGGACGCGCCCGATTCTCCGAGCTATGGAAGACATAGTATATACATTACTTTACTAATATAAAATACTAGCAAACCACTTATATTTGACATTCAAATGCACGTTCATTCTACTGTTTCGATACGTTTTTCCAATGTAAAAACACAATCTTCGATTGTTATGTAATCTCGACCGAGAGTGTCCAAACGATTAGTTATTACAAACAAGTTATTTTTTAAATTGTCGATGTCAACCGCGTCTTCGTATCCACTATCGCTGTCGCTACTATTTACAATCTGATATCTGCTGCTGTCAATGGTTTATGTGAAATGCAATAAAATCAAAAAGGTTGTTGCAGTCGTTATACAAAAAAATAACCCGCCAAGCGTCCATCTGTTTAATATGCTCCCACAACGTTTCGATGATTGTGCTACCACTGACACTCTCCATTGTGTTTGGTGTACGGTCACTTTTGATGTTTTCAGGTTACTTGTAAATACGTGGTAAATATTTCGTGCGATTGACGTCCACTGCGGAAGGATACTACAATAATATTGCAGTCACAATTGTCACTTTTGTTATAGATATGTGTTCAAAAAACAGATTTATTTTACTATACCTAACACATTAATTTCAAAATCAACAAACGACGGCTATTTGTACTGTACAAATAGTACACATCAATATTGTATTTCAATGTTTCAAAAAAAAAAAGGGTATATCCTGTAAACAACAAACGACCTTGTAGTAATGCCGTGAGATATTGCGCCTACGTGTTATGCACATGTTCGGTGGTGTTTTATCTAACACAACGACTGTCGGAATGTTTGGAATGTGTAGTGGAACCACATAGAAGGGGTATTCATCATTTACGAAATATCGACTTAAACTTAAACGATAGCTTCGGGGTGAATTGGCACGCCGGTATACAAGGAGGTGACATATCAAACGTGTGGACTCGACGCATACTATATATACGTTTAACCTTTAGCGTGTAGGTACTCTGGAAAATGAACTTTTTTTTTGATCGACCCGACATCAATTTGTTAGCTGTGAGATCCAACGATGGAGTTAAGGCGCGTTATAGTACTATATAGGGTCGTACATGACAGCGTCATTGCCGACAGCACAATCACGACGTGATAGGGCAAGTCATAGGGAACACCTTATCATAGCATAGACTAAAAGCGTGATGTCATAAGGCTGTAATGTTATGAGTAAACTGTAGTAGATTCAGGTATGACGTCATAGGGCATATCTTATATCAAAGTTTGAGTGTGACGTTATCAAAGGGCCCACATAGTGCTTAACTAAGACCAGGATTCATGTGTGACGTCAGCTAGGTCTTACCTCATATCAAAGTTCAAGTATGACGTCATTAGGGTGTAACGTCATGAGTTGCATTTGGATGCACCTGGATGCAGTTCCCAAAAAGTGCCGGGGCCAGAAGGTAACGGTAGGTCAGGTATGACGTCACCATAACGGACTGCATCTCACCTGTGCACTCATTGTTTTCCCGAGAACAATAGATGACGTAATTAGTCGGCACCTTTGAGAGCCTGTACCCGCCATACTATACTACTGGTTCTCTCCGGATAACTGTTTTTCATGATCCATTGGCAACGATACATATTCGAACTTTTTTAATGTAAGCTTATTTCGGCCGATTGATTTACCTAATTGACATTTTTGTAGAGGGTCTGGCGTAGCTTCCAGCATGTATACAAAAATAAAAGCTTTGACATACATGTTCGAGGTATAAAAATATACTATGAACGATAGTACTAATAAATGGAAATGCTCTTTTGAGATCAACTTTTTCACACAGAAAAAGTGTTGTAAACTTTTAAGCGAAAAAAACTTCGTAGATGATGAGTTGAAATATATTGAGAAAATTTTTTATAGCCAAAAACACAAAGAAGTTGTTTTAAACGTTAAAACTTACGAATTTTTCAACTCAACTGCTGTTTAAATCTTTTATTTATTAGTTCGTTACATGAATTATCGTTTCCATAGTAAATATTTTGACCAATATAAAAATTAGTTATTTACCATGAAACCTTTCTAGTAAAATTTTTTTATTTTGAAGAATATATATATATTTTTTTGAAGCATAAGAGCATTTAAATTGATTTGGCTAATAAATTTTATGTTTCTTCAAAAATAGAAAATATATTATCATAACCATATCTTAATTATATTGCAGTTTTGTTTGTGTAATTTTAAACATGATTAAATTCTATCAAAATATAATTGAACGCAATAACGTTGCCTAACTTAAGTCTAAAACACACTTCAAACTATATTTTTAAATAATATTTGATACCCCACCAAGCTCTACATAAAAAAGACTATTTAAAGATACTCAATTTAACAACAACAAAAATTGACTATCTTTGTACATTACTTTTCTATTATTGTAATAGTATATCATCACTAGAAAAAAAAAATAGTAATTAAGTTGGATTATTCTGACCCTCATTAGTTAATTATAATTTCAGTTATAAAATTGAATTTATAATTTATAAGAAACCATTTGTAGTTAAATACTTTTTATAGAAAGAGCCGCATCATTTCTCTTAATATACTTGTTGGATGCACATTAAAAGATACAAAATCCACTTTGAAAATATCTAAATTTAAAACTTAAATCTTTTTTAATTTTTTGTAAAAGGGTATACATAACACTCCATCTTATATGACTGTAGTGTTTCAACTAAAATATAGGAAAATAAAATTAATACCTTCTCAGCCTTGGATCGAAACTAAAATTGATGTCATAAATTATGACAATACAAAAAACGATGACTTTTTACACCAAAATAATATTTTTTTTGTTTACATATAAAAGGCAAGTCGTCGGCACAATTTTTTTTTGTTTTAAATTATAGTGCATTTAATTTAACATATGTTCAAAGGACGCAGTATTTCAGGTACATTTTCAAAACTTAAATTGAAAAAGTTGACTTTTATATAAAAGTTTCTATTTTGAATGCCCCCCTGAGCAGGTTAAGTGTTAGATTTTCAAAAAAATGATATCAATTGAAAGAGAAATTTCTAAGTTTACAATATAAAAAAAAAAATTATTTTTATTTGTTTATTTTTCAATAAGTTATGGTAATTTTTAGAAAAAAAAGTCGAAATTTATCGATTTTAAAAATCATTATTTTTGGGGGGATTTTTACCATTTACTGTGAACGAGGGAAAAATGTTTAATTGTTGAGGTAATGTCTCCAACTAGATACGATTTGTGATCTTTTGACGTATCGTTGAGAAAAATCGGTCCAGCTGAGAAAAAGTAGTGACAGACCTCCAAAAAAATTATAATAAAAAAATAAATAAACTCATCATGGTAAAATTAATACCTTCTCAGCTTTACATCGAAGCTAAAAATACACGTACTTCAAAAATAAGCGAATGTCAACTAAATAATTCTCAAGATTTTAGGGAGTAATACAAAATAGGAATATAAATATAAATTTTGAAAATGTAATTTTTTACAAAAACAAAAAAAAAACCTTTATCAAAATTACTTAAAAAATAAAAAATCCTATTGTTAATTACTGGACATTTTAGAAGACCTCATAATGAAAAAGTAATGAAATTTTTAAGTCTTTAGTATAAGTACATAGGTTTCAGGGATATTTTTACGAAATACCGGTATTTTGCAATTTCAAAATTTTGATAGGTCATAAATCTACTTTCACATGAATTTTTTTTTTTTTTTGACATATTTTTTATTTAAATACTAGGGAACTCGTGGGTGAAATTTCAAACAAATTTAAAATGGTCGCGAAATCACTCTAGATAATTTGATATGGATTGACCCTGTAATGTCATGGACTTACACACATTTTTAGCGATTTAATATTGGTATAGAGTAGTATTGACTAAGTATATACTACACGCGTTTCCATTTCATTTAATATTGTGAAATAATATAATTTTTGAGTTCTTAACTAATATTATTTATTACCTTTATAAATAGATAATTTCAGTAAAATTGTATATGCTTTATATGGGTATCACATGGAAACTAAAATTTTTCATACTAGCTATTAAAAGCTAGCATTATTTTCATAGTAAATGTATCTTTGTTAAATAGGGCAATTTTTAAATTTTAATATGTTAAAATTTTAATAGTTCATATCACTAGAAAAAATGTTATTCGTGAAAAAATATATATCATTTGAGGAACATAGACGCCATTTGAGTTAAAATTTAATTTTCGATTTTATAAAAAATATTTTTATTAAATTAAGCTATTTTACCATAGTTACATAGTAAAACGTCAACAAGAAATTATTCATGCGTTATACTACATTTTTGAAATATTCTTTCAATTTCGTGATTTTGTACTAAGATAAAAATATAAAATTATGGACAGTAAAGATGATATTCAAAACAAAGAAATTTCTTTGCTACGTGTAAGAGCAAACTTTTATGAGATACGACAAGAATTTGGAGAAAGTGTGTACGATTGGTTTCGACGAGTCAGAGCAGCAGCCCAAAATTGTTATTTTGATTCTGAAGATATAATTAGAGATAAATTTGTTATTGGAATGAGACCAGGCCCATTAGTTGATCGTTTATTAAGTGAAAAGTCAAGTATATGTTTACAAGATATGTTAGAATTAGCTATAGATTTAGATATCGACCAAAGTGTTAACTTAGATAGTATAAAAAATATTGAAGTTACCAATATAAATTCTAGTCTAGAAAGTTTAACATTTAATCGCGATAACACGTTGAAGACAATTACAGACTGTCTTAAGCTATATCAATACAGCTGCAAAGAAAATATTGGAGATATAATACTAATGAAGGTAATCTTATAGATTAATTATTTATGCACCATACAAAAAATAAAATATTATTTATTTTTTAATGATTTCTAAATAACACGCTTTTAAGTCAGCTGCTTGTGTAAGTAGATACAGGAAAATCTATAAAGTTTATCACTATAAAATCAATTCTTGTGATTACCCACCGATACCTAAAAAATAGTATGCAAGTCAATTATTTCATTTTTTGGTAGAGGTATTCTTTCTTTATTCTCAAACAAAGCGGTATAAAATTTGCGCTACTAAACAGTTTTAAAATCTAGTAAAATAAAAATACGTTATTATGTCCGTCGATATGGGTTCCTGTAGGTATTATATACCAATAAAAACATTTCGCATAAAAAAACACTAAATATAGAAAAAAAAGGTCATAATCTAAAAATGATATCACTTTACAGCTAAGTTTGAACTATAAATATTATATATGTTAAGACCAACTTCTAATTAAGCTCAGTTTGTGGTGACTTGTTTGGTAATCAATATATTTTCTGAACCTATTAGTGGATGATTAGACCCCCAAAGGGATTTAGATCCCTTTGGGATTTAAAGTATAATTGGTATAACATAACATCAACGATATTAATATTATCATTATGGTAAAATATTATTTGACCATAATAGAGAATTGTAGTAATATCGTATTGCGTATACTACATGTGCTTAATACAAAATGGAAATGATAAAGTACTTACGATTTTTAAGTTTCTAAGTTTAATTATTAATAGTTAGTTTTTACATAAATGAATATTTATTGTTCAAACTTAGTTATAAAATGTTATTACAAATTTTGAAGTTGTTTTGTAATATTTAGCTTTAATTATTATAATTATTCATTTGTTAAGTTCTATAGATTAATTTTAAAATAACTGTCTACTAATGAGAAGATTAGATTAAATAAATTATTTAAAACGTTAGATGTTCAAGAACTGCTCAATTTTAAATACATGTGGGTAATACGATTAAAATACATAAATGATAAGGGTAAATAATCGACACTAGATATGCCAACCAAACTTTAATTATCACGTCACATGTAAGATATGCAAATCGCAAAATATTAATAACAAAGCTGCAGTGATTGGGGTAGATACTTCTGTTGACAGCCGGTCACAAAGCTAAATAGTAAGATTCGTCAACAATATATTTTTTGATATCGATATCATACTGAATTTCAGCGTTATTATATCGCAATATTGAAAAAACAGTTATTATTGATATATTGATATCACAAGAGGAAAAAAATCGATATCGAAAAAAAATTAAATTTAATATTAAAATGCTCTCATTATTTTTTGTTTTCAAAAATACCGTTAAATTACCATTTTTGTAAAAATCAGGCTATGGTATATCAACCAAATTAGATAATGATATTAAGATCAAAAAATATAGATAATAGCTATGTCCCATAACGATAATCAAATATTTTCAAATTTATATTTATTATGAAAAAATAAGTTTTTTTTAGCTTCGATGCGAAGCTGAGAAGGTATTAATTATACTATGATGTGTTTTTTTTTCTTTTTGTGTCTGTGAACCCTCAATCTCAGCTCTCGATGAACCGATTTTGATGAACAATAAGTCAAATCGGGTCTAGTCGAAGACATTACCCTCAAAAATTGAAAAAATTTCCTCGTTCCCCGTAAACGAGGGAAATCCCCCAAAAAATAACAAATTTAAAAATCCCTAAGTTTTTATTTGATAATTAATTATTTGTGAAGCAATCTTTACCTTTCATAAATAAGTTTTCTATAGGTGGGTGCTAGCGTGACATTATATTGGCAACTATTGTACAAAAATTCAAATAAATAACTTGAGTAGGAAATATTTCATATTTTTACAAAAAAATTAAAACTCTTTTATAGATATTGAACTAACTAAAATGGAACGTATTAAAAATAAGTCAATAGTATAACTAATAAATTTCATTATATTTTATAGGTTTTACAGAAGAATGTGTTTTTTACAGAGAAGTTATGATGAAATAAAAAAATTTTATTGAGAATACATCACAATCTGTATATTCACTTTTGTGGTTTCATTTACACTTCGTGTAACTTTTTCTTTTAAATTATCATATAGTTGCCACACATTCATGGGATGTCTGTATGTATGTGCATGATAATGTCCCAGAATTTCATGGGAACTAGCATGCTGTTATCTGTTGTACTTATCAGTCCTCGTAAATAAAAATCAGTATCATTTATTTTTAAAAACTTTGGTACATGGTTTAACTGAATATGTGTATCGGTAAAATTACTTGCAGATGAATTGTTCAAATTAATCAAATTAAAACATATATGTGGTCCATAATCTATTGTTCTTGCAAGTTTATTTGAACAGATGTGACACAAGTTATCCTCTGTTAGTTTATTTACCTCTTTGATAAATTTAATGTTCAGTTGTAACAATGTAGGTTTTTTTTCTGTTATAGCAACTGTAATATATGGTATATTTTCATTATTTGTCATAACTGTACAAAAATTACACAAATCTGTGACTGATAGATGGGTAATTATTTAAAATCTTAGATAAAAGATTGTCATCTGGGCTTTCTACTGATAAATATATAATACCATTCGGCATAGGTACTCCACAAAAAATTTTTTTTTAAATATCAGCTCTTTTTTTGTACGTTTGTGCAGTGACACCATCACGAAGCATGTTGAACACTAGAAGCTACAATTTTTCAAAGTCTTTATTTTGTGAAACAAACATGAAGTATTTAGTACTATCCGAACAAGATACTGCTAAAATTTGAATGATTGAATCAAATGCGCACGTATTCGAAAGTATATAATTGCCGTCCTCTAGTTTAATTGACATGAGGTTTGATTTTGTGCCATTTTTTATTAATCCAATTGTTTTATTTTTAGAACGAGAACTCATATTACGAAGTAAAATTTCAGGATTCGGTGTTAAATATTTAGGTATTTTTTTTTAGGTTTTTTTTCTAAAATATTTCTCCAATTTTCTTCCTCAATATTTTCTTTAAATATGTTAGGTATTGCGTATAAATCACTGGTAGTTCCGCAATCATCATTTTTTGATTTTTTCAAATATGTGTCACCGTCATCAATATTATTCAATTTAAAAGAAGAAAGTTGACTCACTGATATGTCGGGCACAACTTGTTTTGGACTAGGTGCACCATACCTAATCCATTCTATTAACCAATGGTAAATCGAATTATTATCATGTCTCTTGGAAAGCATATGACAAACAGAATATTGTGACATGATACTTTTGTCATGGATTGCAATTTTGTACAATAAAATGCCTTTTGTTTTTCTATTTGATAATAAAAGTGGTTTTTGAACTAAACTTCCCGTTGCATCAATACAAATCGTAGGGTGTTCATTGAATTTTACAAAGTTTTTATACATGTTCATTTCTGTTGCACTCCAGTAGTGTACGAAAAATCTATCATAACCAATATCCTTTATTATATTAAGATATGGATGTTTATTTTTCATTTTGCAAATACTCAACACAGGATCATGGTCTTCTCTGTCTTGTTTCAAAGCTTTATATTTTAATACGCGTAATGCATTGGATGATGGTAAGTGACTTGGTTCACTGTTACCAAAGTCCATTATACCATCTGCTTCAGTTCTTCTCAACATTGTGGCGGACATTTTAGTGTTAATAAGCTTTTGACTATAACATAGTTTTTCCGCATTTGTCATTCTTCTTTTTTCACATGAATTGCAATTTACGAAATTGCTTTTAAAAACGCAGTTAAATATAGCTCGTTTATTAGGTTTCGGTCTATTTTCTAAAGTTCTTCTGTAAATCTTACATTTTCCAAAAAATACACAATAATTTGTACCAGATGGGTATATTTTTGCCCTTTTATAAATTATGCAACAGCGAATCTTAGTTTGCTCCCAAAAATGGCTTTGAATAAAACTTGTCCAAATTCCTGGCTTTAAAATTTCATAAGTCCTAGACATATAGCGAGTTTTTGAATCTTTTTTTTGATACTAGGACATTTTATCCGGTCCCATTCTTGAACACTAAGTGTAATTTTAAAGGCAATTTCATCTAAAGTTATTGAAGATGTTGATTCAGCTTCGAAAGACTTTTCTAGATCTGACGATACTTATTTAGCCTCAATATTTAAATAACTTAAAATGTTACTCCTTGAACATTTTACTGTGGTGTATATGACTTAGCAGATATTTTCTGTTTTTTTTCATTTTTTAGTACATAAAATAAGCTTTAATTTGATATATGTTTAAAGGACGCAGTATCTCCGGAACATTTTCAAAAATTAAGTTGAAAAAGTTAGTTTTTGTAAAAAAGTTGCTTCTTTAAATCCCCCCCAATGAGCAGGTTAAGTGTTAGATTTTCAAAAAAATGATATCAAATGAAAGGGAAATATCTAAGGTCTTAGTATAAAAAAAAATTATGTTGATTTGTTTATTTTTGAAAAAGTTATGGAAGTTTTAAGAAAAAAAAGTGAAAAAAATGACAAAATTTACCGATTTTTAAATTTGTAATTTTTTTTGGATATTTCCATTTTCGACGAACGAGGGAAAATTTTTTCAATTTTTAAGGGTAATGTCTTCAACTAGATATGATTTGTGATCTATCTTTTAACGTATTGTTGAAAGAAATCGGTCTAGTGAGAGCTGAGAAAAAGTGGCAACAGATATAAAAAAAAAAAAAAACACATCATGGTAAAATTAATACCTACTCAGCTTCGCATCGAAGCTAAAATTTCAGACTTATTTTATCTTTACCATAAAAATGGTTACCGAATACAGACATCAAATTTAATAAAAAAAATACGTTTTTTGTAAAAAAATTCTTTTTTATATTTTTAATTTTATAATGATATAACTTTTTCAAATTTTTCATGTGAGACATCTGATTTTGTGTCGAGTAGTATGGCATCAATCGATGGTCAGTTCATGGACTGAAAAATTATCTTTAATATTTAATGAAAACTTAATTTTTTTGTAGGTCTTTGTATTAATATTTATAAATTAGAAAAGTAAGGGATATTATTTTGAAAAGAAGTAGATACATTTTTTAAAGGTAATTACAATGTTTTATTGAATAAAATAAATATTTTCAAAATAGAAATATATTTATAAATAAAATTATATTAATTAAATATGAATAAATTTTATTTACAAACTATAGTAAAAAAAACGGTAGCACAGTGTGCAGTCTTATCTATTCTTATATTTATTTTAACTGACATTTATATAATTAAAAACCCATCACAGGGGAGTCACGGTACAGTGGTGACGTTTCATAGTTGGATCAAGTATAATGATATCTGACAGTGATTAAAATCACTATAAAAAAAAACGCTTCGATGTAATCTTTAGATAGTGTTTAATTTTAAAAAATTGGTGGATTATTCTAAAAGCTACATGATCTGCTATTTCCTTATTAATATCCTGATTAAGATAAAGTATGTCGAATGAAAAAGAGATAATTAAAAATATTATTTCTCATAAAAAAATTATGTTGATCCATACCCTTTTCAATAAGTTATAGCATTATAAAGTTAAAAATGTAAAAAATAAAATCGAGAATTTTCACACAAAAATAGCATTTGGTAGCCATTTTCACCGTGAAGACAAAATAAAGTCCGAAATTTTTTTACATAATAAAGTATTAGCTTTAATTTAAAATATATATAAAAGTGTCAGACTTTCTGAAACACTTTCAAAAGTTAAGTTGAAAAAGTTGTCATTTTAAATCCGCCTTGTGGGCAGGTAAAGGATCAGATTTATAAAAAAATATACCAAATGATAGGTGAAGACATCAAACATCTATATAAAAAAATTTTTTATTGATTTGTTCATTTTTAAAAAATTACGGCATTTTTAAGTAAAAAAAATTAAAAAAATTTCGAAAATTAGCGATTTTTAAATTTGTAATTTTTTTGGAGGTTTCCCTCATTTTTGGGGAACGGGTGAAATTTTTTCAATTTTTGAGGGTAATGTTTTTGACTAGATACGTTTTGTGATTATTTGACGTATCGTTGAAAAAAATCCGTTCGGTAAGAGCTGAGAAAAAGTGGTAACAGACACAAAAAAAAAACACATCATATTAAAACCAATATCTTCTCAGCTTCGCATCGAAGCTAAAAAACTATTTTCTATATCTGTTATAGAGTAAATTGCTTAAGCAACCTACCTTTTTTTTCAAATAACTGAATTACAAAAAAAATATTCAAAAGTCAATTGCGAAAAAACGACAAATTATAAAATAATATTATAATACAATTAACTCTCAGAATAGTTTCATATTAAGTGCAGAGCCGTACTGAGGATTTTTGGAATCTACGGCAAATTCATTCGGGGACCTTTCTATTATCATATTATACTTTTATAATATTAGAGTATTTAATTTTCAAGACCTCAGCCATTTAAGGTCATTATGCATGTACATTATAGGTTCAGACGTCCGGTGTCCCGTTAACTTGCGATAACGAATTTCTACCTAAATACTAAATTTAAATATAACTTTATCATTCTTCCACCTTTGGCAACATTAATAATAAATATTAAAATTATTATTATTTAGAACAAATGAAATCTTAGCATACTCGACATTAACTTAATATAAATATACAGAGTCGCATTTAGAGAAGACACTGTGTGCACGTGATCTGGGTGGGAAAGATGTCACTGAGAAAACGTAGCCAACTATTTTAGAATTTAAGATCTTTATGCGATATAGAGGAAAAATTGTTGATAAGAATAAAAAAAAATCAGTTATTGAAGCAGCGGAATGAGGTACACAGGTGTGTACCAAATGCAATATTAGAGTCTATGGGTAACTGTTGTCATGGTGCCTTATGTTTAGCGATACGTTGGATACACGACCACCCGTCTTCTTCATCATCCGCCTGTTGTTTTGTTGTTGTTTCAGTTTGATGAAACTAAATATAAATAGGTACCTCATATATATATATATGAGCTAAAGGGATTAGTGTCAAAAAAAAAAAATTAACTGATAATGAAAAATTAACTAAAAACAATTTTCAATTGATTTCAGTAACTTATAATAAATAATACTTAGTTTTTAAATATTCATGCGATATTTAATACAATGAAAGAGCGGTTTATTAATTATTTGTCCTGACCTTATTTCACATTTTTTACAAAATGTGAATTTTAATAAGATGATTGCATAATAAAAAATACTATAAAAAAAATGTATAATAAGTACATGTAAGTAAAAACATATTTGCAGGATACAGAAAAAGAAAAAAGAAATGTATGCTATAATGAAGAAAAAAATGTTCTCTGTTACTGTCATAAACAATTAAATAAATAAAATACAAACTTCTTTGTTATATTATACAAGAAATGTTTTTCAGAGTGTAATATATATATATATAATAAAAAAAGTTAAAATTGTTTACCTATATCAATACCTTGAAATTTGTTGTAAAAAATTAAAAACACTAAATGCAAGTAAAAATAATTATAAAAAAAGCCAAAATTTTCATTTTATTCATTTACATACAATTACAGCAAATATTGAAGTTTGTCATTGAAAGATGTTCAAAATAAATAAATATTAATCCAAAAGCATGATTAGTTAAATTAATTATAATTATATTTCCATATAAATAAAATTTAAAACCATAAATACAAACACTTTAAGTTTGAAATTAATTTTGTTAATCAAATCAGTACACATGTCTTAATTAAAAAAGTTATGTCATAACAGTTTAACTAATACTGACATGTTAAGTCATAATACTAAATATGAGTTTTATAAATACTTATTTTTACGCTAATAAATACTTGTTATTATTTAAAGTTTACTATGAATTAAATTAAAATTAAGAATGGATAATCAAATAACAATATATATATATATATATGCAATGAGAAAAAGATTCAATAAAATATAACAAATTAGGTAATCAAAAATTTATGCATTGAAATAAGGAATGGAGAAAAAGTATCAAGTAAATTTTTTTTGGGGTTTATTTTATACTAAAAATAATAATAAATTAATATTGATAGTCATTATAAAAAGAATTAGGGCTATAACATTCATTTTGATTTATAATATAATTGAATGTTTCAGCATTGTTCGTTGAACAATCACATTCAGATAAATATGATGGTTTAGACTTCCCACAAATTTTACACAATGGAAGATGGGACTTGATTTTTTCAGCTGCTTTATATACTTCACTCATAATTTCAGAAATATTAATATATGATTCAATAGAATCATAAATGGTATTTTCTTCACGAATTTCATACATAAAACGATTTTGCTTAATTAATAAAGTAAGATCATCAACCCAAGCTTTATTTGAATTTTTAATATAATCCGATTGATTATGGTAATTTGTACTTGGTCTTGTGTTAGCACATGGACAATTGTTTCTCATTCCACTTATATTATTGCATGCACAAATATTACATTCCAACTTAGATGTATTTTCTATAGGAAAATTATTATTATGCAAATTATAATGATTAGAATCTATACTAATGTTTGAATTGTAGGTTTTATTATTCATTTTTGAGACAAAATTATAGGCTATAGAATCATTTTTTGGTAAGTTATCAACAAAAATACAGTAATTACAAGGACATGACAATGGTTTAGACCCGGGGATATTTAATCCCCTAATATCTAAATCACATTGAGATTTTAAGTAGTTTAGTAATTTTGAATTGTGACTTGGTTTTGAATTTGAATTTTCTTCTAATAATAAATTTAATAATACATTAGTATTTTTCTTTGGTAATTTTACAACATGATTGTTTTTATCTGCTTTTTTTGAGGAACAAATAATTTGATGGTTAACCTGCCATAAAAATTTTTTACATTTATTAGAATCACAAAATGTATAATTTAATTTTTTTTAATAACTTGAAATTAAAAACTTGTTTAATATAAATAATATAAAAAGCTAGACTCTGATTTTTAAGTATTATCAATTATATTTCAGAAAAAAATATTCAAAATATTTTACATTACATGAGAAATATTACTTTTTAGATTTTATAGCAATTATTATATGTTTTAGTAATTTTATTTTATAATAACTTTAAAACTTTTCAATTAATACTTTTAGAACACTTGCTTAATTTTAAATTTAAATCAATGAACTAAAATTTTTGTTAAGACCACAAATGATTCTTGAAATCTATTCTAATTTAGGTGGTCCTTTAGATTGGAATAAGTAATATTTAAACTATATGATTTTCAAATTTTTAATGATCAATTCAAATTTTTTTTTAATTACCCTTTTATGATATTATAATTGTGAATTAAATTAATAGGTTATTCATTTATTTAAAACATTACTTGAAATTTAAAATCTACTGACCATTAACCCATTCATCACATATGAACAAACAGCTATTGTATTATAAGATATTACCAGTGAGCTCTAGTCAATCCCACAGGTACATTCATATCTTTTAAGTGTTCTAAAATATTTTTGTCTACATTTCAAAAGAATAAAAAATGACCAAGAGAGTCATTTAGACTCTTTACGTGTTAGTAACATGCATCCATCACAAATTGATTTTAAAATCTTTGTATAGAACAAAATTAAATTCTATAAATTACTTTTTCTATCATTATAGCATAATTTGAAAAACAACAAAATTTATAATTATATTTAATGTTTTTATTGAATAATTAGTTTTATTTTTTTAATACTTACCAATTCTTGTTGTTTTTCGCAATTAAGTTTTGATGGTTTTGTAATGTTTTGACAATTTACGTTATCTTTTAATTTCTCGCATTCTTGAATTTTTTCAGATTGCAATAAAATATCACTAGTCTTATTAATGAATACATCAAATTCTTTAAGATTTAAAATAGAATTTTCTACAGTATATTTAAAACTAGTCATTTTATCTGCATTGACAGCTTTCAAAATATCCATGTCAGACAAAAATTTTTTGCTTTTTGAATATTTTTGCTTCTTTGTAGAATCACTTTTATTTGATAAAATTGTTGGATTTTCAGTATTATTTGAAAACTGGTGATTGTCAACATTTTTTTTCTAAAATATAAATTGAAATAAGTTTTTTTACATAGGTTTTAAATGTATAATCTAGTATTTAATTAAAAATGTAAAAATCTTTAAAAATCTAAAAGCAGCAAAAAATTAGATTGAAAATTTAATTTAAAAATATTTTGATTCAAATATAACAATCATAAAAATATTTGAAGAGGCTGGGCCAATTAAATACCAAGAATATTTCTTTCAGGAGGTAAAAAAAAAACAAAATTTTTTATAAAGAGTAATTGAGAACATTCTTAAGGTGCTCACTATAGTTTAAATAATAATTAATAATTTAAAATACTTATTGAAGTTAAATTTCTTTTCATTGTTTTAACATATATATTTAGATTATTTTGATATAGTAATTTTTTCTTTTTATAATTTTTGGCACTTAGCCCTACCATACTTCAAATATACACTGGATGCTTCATATTACCATGTAATATGTTAATATTTTTTAATTTTGCTAATTTTAAGAAAGTAACAAGTAATTTAGATAAGACCTTACTTAAAAATAATAATTTATGTAAATATTGAGGTACTAAAGTGTAAACATTAAATCAACTGTATTTTGTTTTAAAAAAATATAATTTTATAAAAATTAATATATAGACTAAAATAATAAATTTAAAACTGATTGATTAAATTAATTAAAAAAGATAATTAGTAGATAGATAATTATATTAATTAAATTAGGTTATAATTTAATAATAATTATTATTAAAAATATAATTTTATAAATCCAAAATTTATAAAAAATGTGTGTTTGCAAAAGATCCTAAATAATAACACAAAAATAATGTATAAAAATTATTTCTGATAAATATACTCTTACACAAGGCAATTTTTGTTGATTAACCTATTCCATGACTTGCAAAAAATGTATTTTGTCTGTTCAATAACATAATAGGAATGAACTCACTGGATATTTGTATGCTACTATTTTTAATAATAAAATTATTGATAATTGAACACCTCAAAATTGAAAGAAAGAAATACACTTATTATTAGATTTTTTATCTTAAGTTCAGGGACAATAGACAAAGGAAATAAAAAACAGTTAAATATTTTAAGGGAAATATTTTTTAAGACAATTTTTTAAAACACAGTTAATAGCACTGGAAAAAATATTTTAGTTAGCCCTATTATTAGAATATAAAAAAGTTGATGTGAAATAAATATTTACATAACTATCTTACTTGTTCATTTTGGGGAATTTCAGTAGATGTTTTATGGCTATTATTTCTTATAATAATAAGTAATTCATAAACAATCAAAGAAATTAAAGACCATTTGTAACTTATTTCTTCATAATCATTCATTCCTTCAAAAAATTCATTTAAAGTTTGTCCTTCTAAATGATGTGGTTTAATTTTTTTAAAGGATACATCATCATCATGTATTATATTTAAAACGTCTGATGATCGTTTTTTTGAAGTATGTTTGTCCATAATTTACTAATTTTACTTGATTAGAAAAAAATTAACGAAATTAATAGCAATTGATTGCTGTACTGAAAATGTGAAAATCTTGATTTTCTCAAGATCATCATAAAACTAAAATTAATTATTTGTCATTAAAAATAAAATAACAGTTAAATACTTCATAAATCAAAATACGTATACCCGGTGTTAATAACTTAGTCTATACAATACTTAATTAACTCAAGTATGAAGAGTTAACCGACTTACTAATTGATAACAGGTAAAAAATTTGTTTACAATATTAATAAAAGAAAACTCTTTGTATTGAGATAAAAATTGGCTCCTAATTTTATCACATTAAGACCAATATTTAAATGGTGTAATCCCAAATATTAAGTTATTTTTATTTTAGGTCAATTAAGAGATAAATTAATATCCTTTAGAGTATTACTACTAATTTAAAATTACAAGGGACAGCAAAATTTGTTTATTCAAATAATTTTTATTGAAGTACAGGAATTTTAAAGGAAATGAGAGTGATAGAGGTATTTTAATGAATTTTTCAATTTAAATACGTATTTTGTGTATTTTACACTTTTTTTGTTTAATATGGCTTCATGCTTGTAAATCAAAATCTATTTACTGTGCAATTATATTTGTATATTATTTATAAGATCTTTATATATATTTGCCTGACAGCAAGTCCTTTTTATAAAAAATATTGTTACCATGAGTGATGAGCAAAAAAAACCGGAAAACTAAATGTCTTGAATTATGACAAACTAGTAAAATTTATGATAGCCCTTGGGTCGTTCGTACCCCCTAATCCGAGCCTCTGTAAATTTGTGCATTTCAAATACTTATTATTTTTTAAGACCTCCAATAAATTATAATAAACTACAACTGTTATGTGACGTCATCTTATAAAATAGGAAAAGTAACTATACTACATTTATTCCTAATGTTATCTTGCTAAAAAGCTCTCACTTTGTACAGACGCCCATATTACAGTACTTAGAGGAAAACCATTTTTCTCTATTGGACCTTAATTAAAGAAAGATAATAATGTAGATAGTTAAACTTTTTCAGATTAGAGTAGTAAAATATGTAGCTTGTAAAATACATTAAGGTCATCGTCAAAAAATTAATTATTAAAATTTATTACAACCTCTAATTTATTATATAATAACGTAAATGAGCTGTAAAAATGTTATATTATACATAATTAAACAGTACAATCTAATAAATATCTCAACCTTGAATAAATTAGATTTTACAAAAAATGAATTTATTTCAACATTTATCTTCTCAGTTATAGTTATTTATAATTTAAATATTATTCATGCTGATTAGGAAATAATTATTAGGGTGTTCGAGAAAGGGCACTAACTTTCAAGATGATCTATACTCAAACATAGGGGTTTGATGAACAAAATTTTTCTTTTAAATTATATAAATTTTTATTTATTCAGTAAAATACTCCACTCATTGCACAATGAAGAATAATGACTAACAGAAAACTTAATTAAAAAAAAAAAAACAATTTTAATAAAAAATAATACTCTGGAAATATTTTTCTTAAGACATATTTAAGAAAATGCACCAATGTTGAATTGTGCATTACTATTATTAATAATCAATATAGTTGTATACAAAAATGATGATTTTTACAAGTTTCTTCATAAAAATAAATCTCAGAAATAGATATATTAAGCTTAAAACAATGTTATAAATTATGATACATCTGTACATTTTTACAAGTAGCTATATTATAAAGTATAATAATTTAATACACCATAAATAAAAACAAAATATACAAAAAATAATAATAAACAAAAATAAGAAAAAAATATTTGCAGCAGTCAAATTATAATAATTTTTAATGAAACTCTCTCCCTCTCTCTCTTTATTTATATATATGTATTATCTGAACCTCTATGATGGGATATATAAATCCCAAAATATAATATGCAATATGTAAATTATATAATTTTATGTATATATAAATATCATACATTTTACATTTATATTTAAGTTAATTATTACAATATTATTTATAATGGCACAGAGTTAACAAATATACTTGTTTTTGAAAAAACAACAGTAAATTTTTCTTAATTATATTTTCACCATGTTCTTAACTTACTAATATACACTCAATAATTTCTTATCATTAAATTCCATATTTTAATTTAAGGGGTGTACTTTTAGGAACTAATTTCTAACTGAATAATACTAGTTATGAAAATTTAGAAATCGTTAACTTTAGAGTGTATATTAGAAAGGCAGAAATATAGATAAAATTTAACAGTCTCAAGTCTGAACACGACTATAAATAAAAACAAAATTTGAACTTAAAATTATTGATAAATTAACAAAATTGATCCTTTAAAATTAGTCAGAAGAAAAAAATTTAGGAACATAATCTTAATTTTAATATAATTACTTTTATTAATAATTATTGAATGTTTAAATTTAAAGATAATGAAAATTGTTTTTCTAACAAACATATTTTACAAATTATTCCTGTGTATTTAGATGATAAGATGTGGTAATGGTGAAACATTTAAATTAATACTAGTATATAAAATGTATGTATACATTTAATTAAAGATTATAAATAGATCTTTAAAATTGTAATTTATATAAAAGAAAATTAAATTGTTAAATTGAGTAAATCATTGACTAACAAACTTTAATTGCTACTTTGTTAAAAAGATACATCACCTACATCACAGTTTATAAGAATTTTTATTGAACTACATTATTTGAAAGAAAAGACACATGGCTGAAATAAAAACCAATAGGCATACATAAATTTAAAGAATAAAAGGCAGTGTAGTAAAAGTGGAAAATAATTACACACTAATATACAAAGTCCATAATAAAATCAAATTGTGGATGTTGAGCATAAAAAAATGTTGAGATCTGATGACGCCATAACAATACAATGACATAAAATTATGTACAACAACAATTACAATAGGTAATTAAAAGTTAAACACTATACAAAAATATCAACAGATGTTTAAACAATAATTTCTCTGATAATACGTCTTGTCCGTGAGTTAGGCGTCGAATATCCAGATTCAAGGCTTTCATCATAAGGCATAGATAAATGATGTTGGGGGGGTTTCATGTGTTCTTCATTGTCTATCAGTTGTTCTAAATAAGGATCTGGAAGACCACTAACATCGCCATATGGTGATTCTATAATTTAATTTACCAAAATTAGCTATATTATTGGTTTTTTTAAATATTATTAGTATATTATAATATTTACCAAGATGTGGATCTCTTCTACGGGTCTTATCTACAGGTTGTAGATGTCCACTGTGTATATAATCTTGTCTTGATGGAATATGACTATGAGTACTGTAATCTGGGCTTGCAGATGTGAGTTGTGGGTAATGAGCATAGTCATCCATATTTCCATAACCTCCATGAGTTAATGGATCATAGCCACCTAAATTAATTAGTTATTTATTATTGAATGAAATAAAAATTTTGATTTAATTTATTTTTACCATAGTGATTCATACGGTCAGGTATTTGTAAATGATCATCTCTAGATATATGAGTTCCTCCTGTACTACCATTTCCACCCATTTTAAGTTGCCATAAAGAATCTTGTGAGTTAACTGAACCTCCATTATTTGAATTTGAGTAACTATTTTCTACATATCCAACATTAACCCCTAAGAATAAAAATTAATATTACAAATGTTAAGAAATAAAGAAAAAAAAATTTTAACTGATTTTATAATAAAATATACACAAAACAAGATTTTAGATAAAAGTTTGTTGAATGATTTAAATAAAAATAGAAAACAGATTTTTAACAAAACATTAAATTTTTTCTCATAGTGATCAATAAAAATAAATAATTAATATTAAGAAATTTTAACATAGCTGAAATTTATATTATTTAATCAAATCTTACATTCACCATTTTGACGTAATCCATTGCTAGTATGATATGTGTTATAATCATTTTGAGATCCATAAACAGCATTTTTTGTAACATCATGAACTAAATCTACAGATTGTTGTAAAGCCTTATTTTCAAGGCCTGGTTCAGTATAAGGTGGGGGTCCATGTATAATACTAGGATGAACACTGTAAAAAATCAAAACATAAAATTAATATATCAGAAAATAAAATATATATCTGTAATATTTCAATACATTTCTCAAACTTTTTGCAAAAATAAAAAAGGCAAAACTTTTAAAACCTAAATTGCTTTAAATAATATTTTAAAATGTAAAGATTTGTTCTCTAACACAGCGAAATTATTTCAAAGTATTTAATAAATTAAGTTTCAAGAATAAAAATATGAAATAAGACACACCTAAATTATTACACTCTAATTACAAAAATAATAATACTTACCAATTTACAATAACGCCAAGGTAGCGTGTGAAAATAGAAAGGATTATGTAAAACACAAAAATACAAAATGACTAACACATTTTATAATAGAACCCAGAAAAATACTATAAATAAAATATAATTACCCAACAAAAAATTTCCCAATAAATAGTAATTTCTTAAATTATTAAAAACAAATGATTTATATAAAAATTCGCATTTTAAAAAGATAAAAAAATCAACTATTCATAATTTGTTAACTTATCAAATTGTAAAAAGCATTAAATAATTAATTTTTTTAAACATCTAATTGATAAAAGTTAAAAAATACACAAGTACAAACAAATCAAATAATTTAAAAAAAATTACAAATTATTTCTAACATAATTTTTCTGTTTTTTTATTTAAAATTACAAAGGTTATGTTATTATTTTTAAAATAATAGAACTATAAAACTTACGTTGAGGAATCCATTTCATAATCTTTGCTGGTACTTTTCTTTGCAGTATTATTACGTTTGCAACGACAAAATACAAATAAAAGTGTTATGAATAGAATGAAAACAACACATGATACAATCAATGCAATCAACGTTGATGTAGCAATAGCTTGTTGTTCTTTAACAAAGTTTGCACCAACTAAAATTTTGAAAAATTTGTAAATAAAAGCAACTGTAATATAAAATTTTTGATGTACAACATTTGGTTTATTCACTTACTTTCTGCTTCTGTATAATCGCCACAAGTGTTTTGACTGGACCGTAAACACAATCTTACTCTAATGCGAACATCATCAATTGGTTTATCAATGGGGTCGTCTTCATCTTCACTAGTGGTTATTAAGTTTATGTCATCATTATCTAATGATCGAGCTCCAGTACTTTGGCGACGAGATATTAATGATATGATAGTTGCCTCACGGTGTGTAGAAGTACTACCACTAACTGCTAAAGGCAAAGTTTCGATTAAATGCCAATCTTCTCGAGAACTAGAACTACCAATTATAGCTTCAACAACCCCAACCTAAAATCAAATAAAATAGACATTTGAATTTTAAAACTAGGTACAAATCTCTAAAAGTGGCTTTTTTATTTTTATATATCAAGTAGTATTAAAACAAAATTTCTCAAATATTTGATATTTAGTTAAATATTTGATCATCAATTTAAATTAAAGTTTCAATTTATATTAGATAACTTAAATGAGTTCTTCCAAAAAAAAAAAAAAAAAAGTTAAATATTTTTTACATATTATCTATTATTAAGTGAAATATAGACTATTACCCAACAGTTATTTTAATAAAAAAAACAATTAAAAATCATAATATCATCATTAGAAGTATGTTTTTAAGGTTTTATTTAATTCATAAATAATTAAAAAAAAAAAATACCAATTGTAAGCATGTAGCTCCAATGTTTATAGTTAAAGCATGCGATTCAGGATCAAAAGTTACACGTTGAGGTGCTGGAATACGATCAACTTTTGTCATAACAATTGTTTCTTGTGAATATTCACTATGTCCTTTATTATTGTAAGCTTTAACCTGAAAAATGTAAAAGAAGGCCATAAGTAAAATTATTAATTTTTTATAAAATAAGATTTCAAGTTATCCCAAAAAATTTATATGAAATGCTAATATATTTAGAATTATTTACCTTGAACAAATAATTTTGATGTTGATCCAAGTCTGTGATGTTACAAGGGTTTTTAGTTTGACAGTCAAATTCCTGCCATCTCTCAGGTTGATTTGATTTTTTAGCGGTATAGCAATCATTTTCAACCTCGTTATCATCCATGACAACTTTTTTGTAACTCACATAGTGTTTAGTACTAACTACTCCTCCATTAAATCCACTATTCCATTGTAAAACTACACTATGATGACCAACTTCTAGAGCAGTTACATTTTCTGGATGATCTGGAGGACCTTTAGGTTGAAGTCTAATTGTTGGTCGTACACTTCCTAGTGTGTTAGCAACACGACAGTGATAGTCACCATAGTCAGTTTCTCTAAGATTAGATATTTGCAGTACACTGGTATAAATATCTCCACCACTTTCGTTTATTGTAGTATTTATCTCATAGTGACCATCACTACCAGCCAATAATGGCGATGAGTGAGTATTGTAACTCCATTGAAATTCAGGTCTGGGATATGCTTGAACTCTGCACACTACTTCAGCTGTTTCATATAAATCACTGGCTACTTTGCTGAACTGATGTAATACGATTGGTTCATCTGTAAAAAATAGAGATTAACAACATAATATTAATATTTAATATTAAGTATAAAATAAATAATGCTTTAATCAAAAGTTTAAATAACTCACGTTCGATTCTCAAGAGCATACTAGACTCAACTTTCTTGACATCATTTTCAAAGGAACAAGAGTACACACCGCGGTCTGATGGAACTAGTTGGTTACCACGGGGTCTATCCCTACCATGGAATTTAAGCGTACTATGAACAGTTGTCACTCCATTTTGATTTTCAGTTTCATCCGTGCTTACATCAAACCATTCGTGTGAAACTTCTTTGCCATCTTTATACCACGTTACCGAAGGTTTTGGTTTACCCTGAACAGCGCAGATAGCTGAGAATCCTATATCAGAAGCGCGTCTAGTAACATGAGGTTGTAATTTAGTAACAAATTTTGGCGCGTGATGGACCGTTAATTGGACTGAAGCTGCCTCTCCTGTTCCCATTTCATTAGACGCCTGGCATTTGTAACGGCCTTCACTTCCAAGATGAACAGATTGAATTGTATACTTTTGTCCGTTGGCTAAAATCGTAGTACTAGTTGATGGATTGGCGGAGTCAAACTCTCTCCACCACTTATATTGAGGCGTTGGCCAACCAGGAGGTGACGCTGAGCATGTTAGTGTTACTCCTGTACCTTCAGTCGCAACAGGTCTATCTGGTGTAATTCTGGACATGCCTGGTTTATGACGAACCAGCAAGGTTACAGATGCGTTTCCAATGCGGTTGACTCTTTGGCGTGTTAAAGATGAAGGATAAAGAATATTGACTGCTCTACAAGTATAAACACCTCCAGCATCAGCGGTTATTTTAGGTAAGCGAAGAACTTCTCCAGATTGACGAAAATCAGGACGTCCTTCTCGAATCCATTCCACAGAAACTGGGGGAGGATTAGCAGAAACATTACACTGAATTGTTATACTTTCACCCTCTTCAGCTTCGCGTTGCCTTGCCATGCCGGGTCCGGTTTCTACAGTCACTTGAGGAGGGTATTGTACGTCAAGCACAAGTTCAGCTTCACGAGTTTGTCCAAGACCATTGTCAGCCATACAAGTATATGTACCAGCATCTTGAGGGGTTACTTTTTGTATAACATGAGTAAATGAGGTGGCTATAAAACGATCATCACGCATCCATCTAACATTATTAACTCGAGGTTTGGCGTCTACATTACATTGCAGTGTAATAGAATCGTCTCTTTCGACACGGAGAGGGTTTTCGGGGCCTATTTGTACACGTGGATAATCTGTAAAAGTAAATATAACTCAGTAAAACTCCATAAACTTGAAAACTTAAACGCAAGGAAGTACAAAATGTAAAAATAAAATGTTATCACAAAGTATGTGTTTATAATGTACATTGAAAAATGTAAGTATATTTATTTTGGTACAATATACGGTTGGGTTTAGTACACCAATTAGGATTGCACCAGAACTGCTAATGCGCTAGCAGCAATAAGCGGATATATGGTTTATTCTGTTTAGTACAGACGGTGTATAAATCTCTAGGGTTTCCTCTTTTAAAAAGGATTCGTGATACTTTGTCACGATAGTTTATAAACAGCCGTCTATCAATCTGTATAATTGCTATATGTCCTATGAAGCTGAGTCATTGAAATCGATATACAAATCTATTCTCAGCGATAAATAAAGCTATGAGTTTAACATTTTACTTAAACATTTCAATTTCAATTATTTTTAGTAACTATAAAACATAATGCATTAATTGTACTTACAATTTACGCTTAAAGTGGTTCGCGTTTCCAATTTTATACCTTCTGCCATAGCTCTATTCCATACCACGCACCTGAAAACTGCACCGTCATCTTCGCGACTAGGTGTCACCTGAATCACTGCAGACGTCACAGTTTCCTTATTGCTATTGCCAATTCGAGTAACCGATTCAATTGGGTCTTGAACACCTTCTCGGTACCATCTAATGACGGGGTCGGGACTACCGCCCGTACTGGTACAGGACAGTTCTAGTGGACGTCCTTCGGTAGCTACTGGATTAGGTCCAGGCGAAATACGTGGAGGACTAGGAGGTGTAAGTACTGTAATTTGAAAACTTTGGGAATGGATTTCACGGCCTGTACCAGCTGCTTTCAGTCTACATTCAAATTTTCCGTTATCCCTTTCATAAGTTGAATTTGAAATTAACAGATCATAAATTCCCAATTCTGGACGGAAATCAAGCCTGAAAAGATAATTAATTGTTTTTACTTAGTTTGCAAAAAAATATAAAGAATTTAACGTATAAAAATAACCAAGAAAAAAAATCATGTAAACATTTTATACATTGTAAGAGCCGCCTACGAAACAAACAAAAAAATAAAGTCAGAAATTAATTTTTATTTATAAAAACATTATTTCATTATTTATTAATTCATTAGAATTGTAAATGAAATAATGTAATAAATTACTAATAAAATACTGTAAATTTAAGACGGACGTACAAAAATATAATCGCAAAACATAATTCAAGAACCTAATTATAAATAAAAAAATTTGCTGGGTCGTTTGTTTGATGGTTCATATAAACATTTTGCAAGAACTGTATCAAAGACACTTACTTATAGTTGCCCTCTAATGGTGTGGCTTTAATAGCTACGTTATCTTGGTTATGTTTATTTGTCCTCAACCAATAATATTGAGTATCTTGTACTGTAGACGGCAGCTGTCCGTTAAATCGACACTTTAACGCAATGTCTTCACCTTCTCTCGTGTCTGTCATTCCTTCCTGGCCTAAACATGACCATCCTGAAAAAACAATATCGTTAGTTTCACTCGTTGTTTTATGAGAACTCCGCATGAAAATGTTTACAAGTTAAATATCATTTGTAATTCTACAACACAATGTAAAGTAATTACAAAACGTCATTAGTTAACCACCCGGGATCCTCCACTGGGTTAAAATGGGTTGGTTAAAGAAAGTCCAACAATGCATTTGCATGAAAGTGTAGTTCTTAAATTATTCAACCACTTAAAACTACGGGGGGCGCTACTCCGCCTACATACAGCCAGAAATCTTCGGATCTTTATTTTCTAACAGTAAGCACATTAAATGGTAATCAAGAAAAGTTACTATTGTTTTCATGATCAACATGTGCGCACAATTGAAGTTTGACAAGTTTTACTGTAACCAATAAATCTAATGTTTAACAGATGGTGTCAGTTCAATAGCTAACAATGAAAAATAATCAAGATCAATCCCAATGAACAGTTTTATGACATAAAATTCAGAAATAAAAAACCTCCGAGTAATCCACAATTATTAGTGTTGTCGTTTTTTTTCTTAAAAAACTATTTATAAATACGCAGTAAAGAAAAACGATAAAATCAATGAATTGAACCATATTGGAAAATGTATTTTTAAATTACGCTTATAATTTAAACTCGGATGACATTTTGTTGACCATCTTAGGACATTTTCAAGTAATACACTTTGTAACCACTGTACGCATTCGTCCAAGCGAATGTTGCCTAGCAGTCAACAATAGACGTACACATTTTACCATACCTAACGACTGCGAAGACAATACACATCACTATGCTCTTGCATGTGTATACGTTATTTTCCGAGTGTTCGAGAATATATAGTCGATTTTTAAGCTCATTGTTATTCATAATAACGAAGGTAACCAAATCAGATACGGTGGGTCAAAACCGCCGCTGTTGTACAACGTGTGAATGTGTCTATGATGGAATCGTTTTTCCTCTAACGCTGTTTGACTATTCACAGGACCGGCACTGAGAGCCATTACAAATTCGTCATCACGAATGCACAAGGTGACGGCGACACATTCTTCTCATTCGCAGCATCGTCCGTCGTTTTAAGTGAAGTACTGAGCGACAACGGATATGTGTACCAAGAGACTAAGTATTTTACATAAAAGGGTTACCGCGGTTACATTGTGGCGGAGAGGAACGATGTCATGCGGTTGCCCGTACTGAGTGTGAACATTACACTATGGCCGTTGAAATGAAATATTATGGTTTGTTAGGGTTATACGCGAAGGGGTGTTAGGGGAAGTACAAGACCACTCGGCATTTCTTTGTAACGATCATACACTATATGTTTTGTAGTATTTGTTTTCGATCCGACATAGTCCGGGAGAGAAATCATTGGGGTCTCCTTATCGTACACACACATTTGCCGTAGTACGCGTAGTTCAGTGCACCGAATATTTATCGGCTGAATCGTGTTAGAATAAAAAAAAAAACATGAACATTAAACGATTTGATTTAAATTAAAAACGCACATACATAACGATTTATTTTTAATCGTTTTAGGACTATCAAAAACGAATACCAATTAATATTTTAGTCGATATGTTGGGGTGGTAACGACGACCTTTTGTGTCGATAGCCCGCAATTTATTATACACTGGAGAGATAAAAGCGAACTACATCTAAGTACTATTACCTAGATTTGATTTTTGATTAGACCTGCATCCTCTTCTTTATATAAAAACCGATTTCCAAGGTCATCATGATTAATCAGTGCCGATGGCCTGAGGGTCAGCCTAACGGCGAGGAGATACAAGAGGTGGGCAGGTGCGACGCAACATCTGCCCGAGCAGTTATAACGGCGGCCAGTAGGTTTCACGCCCTTCGCCCTCAAGGCGGCAGCGGCTCTATCGATAACGATGTATCCCGGCACCTGTTGCCTAGACTCATCACAACATGGCATTGTTCTTTTATTTCATTTTTTAACAACCCTTATTCTAGCGGCATAATGAAATGACTTCAACGAAGTAGTGTACTGAGTACACGCCTTCTCTACTCCAGTCAGGCGGTAGGTAGGTGTATAATTTTTGTTATGAATTCGAACCAAATCAAATGCTAAGAACCAACTTAATTGTGTAATAACAGCAGTTGAAGTTTGTCGAAACGTTATTTTATCAACAGAAAATGATTAAAACGACTAAATATTATACTCTACTATGGTCGACTATACACACCTATTTTATTTTTCTTAGCCACATAACGTTTGAATAACATAATGTACGCGGCAGTAGGGTAAAGGTACTGGTTAATGTGTATTTGTAATTAATTTTCCACTAAATTAAAAACAAATAATATCGTTATTACCAGATATTGAATGTATTTAAGAATAACGTACATAAAAAAAATACCATAGAAGTATAAATAATAGTTAAAATTATTATTCATTTTACTAATTAAGTGAAGTATTTGTATCAAATCTTAAAATTCATAATAATGAAAATTATGTAGTTTTCCAACAGTCTATATAATGAATTTGTATAATATAGTGAAATATTTAAACACTACTGCAATCAACACTTAACCATTAGTATTCATGTAAAACTCGACCTTTGCAATACCCTCATTATTATGTTTTATTTATATTTGTTTTTCAAAATGAATCGAGATTAGGTCTTTGTTCAGGTCCCTATCGGAGTCATAGAAGAATCTTATTATTGTGTCTAAGGGTTGGTCGGTGGATATTTATGACGAGAAATGTGAGTACAAAAGAAAATTAATTACTTAAAACAACCCTTCAACTCTTGCGAAGGGTAAAAAAGAATTTTTAAAGTCATTCCACGCTTAGTAATTACAAATAATTTATTGAACGACTAGCAAACCCCAGAAGAATGCTTTGTCGTTGTAAAACAAAACCATATGGGGTATAGGCTGATATTGTGTGTTATGTTTGTTCACTTGGCAGATGTGTTTGAATTTGCGTATACACATTTTTGATGGGTCATTCACAAAAAACGACATTTGATATTATAGTCAAGTAATAATGATATTTTAGATGGTTTAGTATATTTATAAGAATAACTTAACTGATGCGATAATACAGTTTTTAATAAAAACAAAAATTAAATTATCAATTTGAAATTAAAAATATACGAAAATATATTAAAACATAGTTTAAAAATATATTATGATAATGTGTGGAGATTGATGATGAATCACAATTTCAAAGAACCCAATCGCTCATCAATCAAACATTGTTCAAGGGAAAACAAAACACGTTATTTTCACCCCTCGTGTACATAAAGGCAGTGAAAATAAAATTAAAAATAAAATGCAACTATTAAATAGCTACTGGCAAACAATAATAATTAACGACGACGATTATCATGATGAGTATGATGGTTGTGACGATATACGTTATCTTTTCACGTTTTATTAACATCTGCTTTAACCGACGGCCTTCAATTTTTATGGTCTGTTGGTCACATAGTCTGAATTAGGCGATATAGTTTCATCATAGATGAATATCGCCTAGAGTTCAAATATTTTAGAATAATAAATTGTTATTGTAAGGTTACGGCAGCCGCCTTCAAGGAAGCGTCAAATACATATTTAAACAGCAAGAGTAATTAATCGTCTCATACAAAATACTACTTTAAAAAACTATAGATTTTTTATTTTTTATTCTGTATTAGACACGAAAGTAAAAATACAACTTTTTACTAAGTGACTCCTGAAGACGACGTAAAACTTTTCTACATACATTTATAATAGCGGTGAAAAATAATGTTGTCATTACCAAGCGTAAAAAGTAAATTTTCTGATAAATTATTTACACAGTAATATCGACACAACGCAATACATACAACCAAATGGCGAATGTACCAACGCGAGACATTTGATGGAGTCGCAAGACGGGAAAATATATAAACACTTAATGCACATTGATTCTTTTTCTTTTTGGAGTGTGTTTAGAGAAGATAAGAAATAGATATTGTTTATTAGTTTAGTGCATAGAGTTTTTTTTTTAAATTGTTGATAAAAGTTGGATTTTCAATAAATGAATTTGAACTTTTCAGCGAGATACTATTGATTTTGCATTGAATGAACATTTGGTAGATAGAACTTACTTTTTGTGGTAAAACTACGTTTACTAGTAGAAACTAAAATGATTTGACTAAAAAAATGTCGGTAAAATATTTATAAGATTAAATTTAGCAACAATTCTTGTTCAATAGCATCAGTAATATATTCTTTATTACATACCGTTTGGGGTTTATTGGGAAAGTCGGGGAAATATGATCAGCTAGTTCGATAAGAATTTGTCAGTTACGATCCATGAATCCAAATGATACCTTTACCGCCAACTATCTATCTATATGCTTTGTCTTGATGAAAAACAAAGTTGAGCATCACTTCGGTCAATTTATTTTGTATCTACCACACATACGAGCCGAGAATAAAATATTATTGTATATAAACTTGGGGTAGCGAGTGCTATTTTCCCCGGGAAGTTTACGGTTTATCTTTATTTCTTTCCTGTCATATTTTCTTTTTACGTGGAATTCACGCATCCGTTAGGTCGACGTGATGACTCTACGGTAACGAATTACTGAGCTCCAGCCTTGCACTTTATTATAATTTTTAGGCTTAAAACATAATTGACAAAAGAAAATACAAGAAGGGTTTCAAGGTTTAAAATGACCCATAATACTATGACCGCCATAAATAACGAGCGTAAACTTTTCTGACCGCCTTCTATAGGTTTTAATCAAAACTAATAATTTATGCACTGCATCCACAAATTGTAGTGTAGGCGGTTTCGGAAAGTTGTTATTAATCAAACGTCCGCTAAAATCCCATTCGACGAACGATGTCATCAGACGTTTTTTTTTTCAAAATAATCACCTGTCAATATGCAGTACACAGCACCATTATTTTAACGTCAAAGTACATTAATAATTTGTTAACTATCGTTTACGAGGGAAATTAACACAAACACAATTATGATATCGAATCAGCTAGGCGTTAATAATGCACACATGGTAATAAATGTTCAAACGTACGAGATCCAATGACATTTCAGTTAGACTAAACTACAAATAAAATTGCTTTATTCGAATCAAGTTACGAGGATGTTTGTAGAATACTTCATAATGTATAATTTTGTCTAGATAATATTTTGACAAATTGGATCTTTACTGAAATCTATAATTTAGTTTTCTATGCGTTTACACAGAAAATGATTAGTGTCGTTGAATTTATCATTAAGTTTATTATGAAATGAATTTCCGAGAACTAAAAATGATCAAAGCATACATATTTTTGTAACCTTATGTAAATAATAATAATATGAGGAGGAATCATAATAAAACGACGTGTATTAAATCATTATTTTTAGTAAAAGGTATTTTTATAAACTATACGGTATTTCTAGTAAAACTTAAAATTAACCTGAAAATAAATATTTTATTATATTCTATTTGATCCCCAACTATTATTTTCAAGTATATAAAAATGTATTTCGTTTAAAAACTACTACCAAACTTATAATCACGATATCAATTATGAATGTTATAACTATAAATAGGTATCGCGCTTGACATATTAAATGAGTTTTTTAATGTTATACTGAGCTTATGCAAAAGAAAATATATAAGCGACTTGTAAAACAGGTCACGTAAATCTGGATGCGATATACGAAATAGTATTTTATACATATAAATACTGCATAATAATAACAACTCATATTACAATATTAATATTATTAGCATATTTTCGTTGCTCTGGATAAACCGGTTGACTCCCAAAACAACTCGATCGTAACCCCACACCACTGTGTTCTATCCGCGTCGAAGAAATGCAGCATCGTGTACGCCATGTTGAAAAAAAAGCCGCTTCTTGTTCAAATACATTTATATTTGTATATATTTACACTTTTACATACCCGCGATACCGGTCGCACAACATTTTTTTTTTCCAATACAATTATATTTACCTGTAAAAAAAATAAAAGATTATTAGACAAGTGGAATAGTAAAACGCACGTCACATCAATTCCAAGAATTAGAGGGGGTTGTTAAGTGTCATGGATATCGCATTTCTTTAAGCGTATAACATACAAAGCACGTAATCCCTTTAAAATCGCGTGCCGTTTTTTCTTCGGCAAATAAATCATAACACTCCGACTGTTGGTGTTACGATACGTACAAAAGTAATGACAAGTAGCAAATAGGGGACGATTCCAAGACAAAAAAAAACAAACAATATACAAGGGATTGCGTGATGTCGTGTAGATTATTTTGACGATTTCGCTTTAACTGGCAGCCAAGTGGTTGTGTTCGGTACATTACACGCGACACAAACACGTCGTCTTTTAAATACCGATAAAATTAATTTTTTTAGTAAACGGTCGTTTCAGAGACCCTTAAAATTTTCGATTTCCACACGGCGGTTTATAACAGTGTATTTTTCTTGCAGTTGTCCGCATTATTCGGGACAGAAGGTCATCACTTTACCACGCGATATAATTTATCGTTTTTCTTATTAGTGAGAAAGTTACACGTACGAGTTTTAATTGCAGTAATAACTCACTGGAAATTTATCCGCATATTGAATTCATACAACGTAAAAAAAAATGCCTAGCCGAAAACGCGCCTCATTTTTATTTAAATACGGCCGTTTATCGATATAGATTTTTATTTTAATTGTTCGAAGAGGGTGTTATGAATAGGTTGAATTACAATAGAAGTTAATCATTCGATTCGAATTAACCCACAATACTTTTTTGGCCGGGGATGGCAACTATGATCAGATATACAGGAGGATTGCAGGACTGAACCTTAAAAAATGACATACTGTGGTCGCGGTGTTTCGTTACGCGATAGGAAAAACACTCGAAAATCAGTTAAAGGCACAGAAGGGGTGCGGATAATCCGCGAGCAGATGGACGCGAGTACTATACGGCGCAAAGGGCGCAGCACGCACTTCCCACGCCGACACGCATCAGAGCGCGCGGCCATCTAATGACGAGCACTTGTATAAAATTGAGCAAGTGCACGGGGTGCAATCGTGCATTTATTATAATGGTATGATGGATGTGTCCACGGGGACATTTACCCCCAACCGCACATGTTACGCGGCGGCCGTCTTCGAGTAATTATTTCTAGTGCAACAGATTCGAAAACGTACTCATTCTCACGGCGTTTCATTGCCCAGTATCGGTTCGCACGATAGCAATTATTATTAAAAACTAACACGCTACCGAGTATATAGTTTGGCGAGGTTAAAATCCCAAAGACCGGATTTCATAATATGGACATGAAAATGTTGCCGGTTTGTACACGGCAAGTAGTCGTTTATGGTAATCACACTGCTCCGCGGCAGTCCGCCGCGTGCGCCGTCCGCTGTTCGAAGAAGCGGCCGCAGCGCAGCACACTGTCCAGCAACAATGGGCTGCTGTCCCTTTACGCGATTGATATTCGACAACGTCTCTATTAGATTATCCGCGAAAACTCGCCCTAATCCACTTAGACGAGCGTTCCACCCTCCTACACTTTTTTCCGCGGGGATTTGGTGTTTCCCGCAGATTTTCATTATTTATCCTCTCCGTCGGAGGCGCTTTTGTATTTCGTTGTGTGTGCGATGTGGTTATTTGTGTTCAAACGCAAAGTGCCATCTGCGTATTGTTGCTGAAGAGCTTCTACTTTTCAAACAGTTGAGACTTGAGATATTGCCGTTTCTCGTTGTTCTGACAACTTGCTCTTACCCCTTCTTCCTTACTTTTATTTATTTGCTGACAGCGACGCTGACGAATTACTACAAAAGGAGAGGGGATCCCACTCCCCAAAGACCAAAATATTTAGCTTTAAACGAAATTTACAAAAACACGTCTCGTGAATTAGGTAATTTCTGATTTCGCAGTGAAAATAAGCCATTTTGTGTAACGTAGTTTAAAAATACCTTTAGGAAAATAAGTGGTGAAACGACACGATAAAATGATCCGTAAGGTGTTTTTTCAAGAGAGGCGTTTTTAACCAGGACAAAAATTCTAAAAACTACAAAATACAGGAGAATATTTTTTACGTGTCACGGTGTTTAGTTGGTTAAAAATCAAATCTAAGGTTTGTTTACCTATTCGAAACACATTTGGTGTGTGATAAGTGCGGTTAAACACAAATAAAAACTTGGCGATGTCACCACATAACAATTTGTCTAGCTTAAGTGTTGACACTAGCGACAGTAGTGTTCCAGCAGACCCTCGCCGGCTACACTCCTTTAAGTACATGTAATGATTCATTGTTTTTTCTGCCCTCATTAGTTTTCAGAAAACTTTCACTGGGTCATTGGAGTAATAACTCGAAGTAAAATTAATTACAATAGTAGAAGACATTATAATTGTCCATGGTGTAGACATATAAGTGAACGTAATGCCGACAGTTGATGCCTAAAAACACTTAGATGTCGGGATTCTCTATATTGTATTTTTCTATTAGTCCAATATTGGCGTGGGTTTGATATACGTAGGAGATATGCAAGGCACGTACTGTTATCTCGCACAAGAGACAAGTGAAATTGATGTCCACTTAACAACTCGTGTATTTGAAAGTTTAAGGTAAAAGACAAAACACACTTCTCGTTACGTTATGCGTACAGACTATCGATGAATTAAATTCATTTTATTAGCGTGAAATTTAATTTTTACGTTATAACTTTATATAACAACATTCTTCCCAAGACATTTAATAATTGGAGACCGAAGAAAAAGTATTCATTTTCTCCAAGTGGGAAATTTAAACTTGCAGAAAAAGTCGTTTATTCTATTGAGATCGTTTTATTGTATTATGTTACTGTTATTACTAAAAGTTGAAAACAAACAAAATTATCTTTGTATTATACATTTAAAGAATATCTTCCAAAACTAAGATAGAAGAAAACTTTTTACAACAGTTTCAATTTTTATTTGGCCGATAACAAAGTTTTGGCGAAATATTTACAATTTTAACAGTACAATATAATTAATTAGAAATAATACATTGTATAATTAAAAAAAATATTTTTTTAACGAGAAACGAAAAGGGAGAAAATACTCGTAAGTGAATACAACATGAATTTTATATATTTTCATCACTCAAGTAGTTTATACGTCAATTATTTTTTAAACAAATTCTTGTAAACACAAAATACATGTTTTCTCAAGGGGACTAAATATTTGCAAGACGCGTTTTTTGTTTTTTCGATTGAGTGTAAATCACAAAAATTTAGCAAATAATTTATTTTGATGTCTTATTAATAAAATATTTTATAACGCTTTCATTCATAGGTGGAAATAGAATCAAAATTTTTTAAATAAATTACGTTTATATATAATGATATTAATTGTCAAATATTTGAGCCCAACACGTTTTTACCAGTTAATACATTACTGATTTCCAATAAATTAAAAAAGTAAAAGTTCAAAACAATTGAATTTTGTACAGATAAATTAATACAAATAAACGTCATTTGGGATTTCAAAGATAAAATTAATTGATGATTGCTGGTTTAGAACAAAAAAAAATATGCAATGAATAAACCATGATTAAAAGAGAATATTTACTACCAAACAAAAATTAAAATACCCCAATCCCTCCGTAACCCTGTAAACAACAAGATGAAGGGAAGTTTTTTCTTTTAATGAAGATAAACATTGCTTTAATACCGAATTTTAATGTCATTAAAACACCCGTTATTTTTACCTTTTATAAACTCAATTTAAATCTCAATACCAACAAAAACAAGTCGCTTGAATACAACAGGCCAATTTAATAATTTTTTTACATATAAATAATTTCACGGGAAATTTTATTTTATTAAATAGCTTTTCAAAATTATAAATCCCATCCGGACAACAACTTTTGTGTATAAAATTAGTGAACTTTGTAATTAGTAATGGCGGCACTTGTATTTATAAGATTTCGCAAGAATGAATTTTCCACAACAATCTATCCCGAGGTTAAATTGTCTCCAAACGAGCATGCAATTTGAACCCTTTTCGACCCTCGAGGATGGCTAAACACGTTATTCCATTACGAAAACACGGGATTATCATTGTGAGGTTTTCAGACTGCAAAATAGTGTAAAAACAAACACTTGCGCAGAAAATATAGACTGTCGATTTGTAATTCGTTTTAGTAACATCGTTTTGTAATAGGCACCAGTCAAACTAAGTTCTTGGACATTTATATATTACAAAACTATCGACAGAACAATGACTATTGTTGCAAGTGCACCAAATTGATATAAAACAATAGCGAAATCGGTTAAAGGAAATTATAGTGCTATTTTTGTTGCACATCTTCAAGTGTAAGTATACGTTTTTGAGATCGTACTTGGGGCCAGCCTTATATTATTTTCACTATCCAACATTTTCGCCGACCACATTTACACACGAGTACAGTCGCCGCACTTCGGTCAAATGAAATCGTTTATTCAGTTTTAATGGGCCGGCGGTTAGTGTCCGACGCTGCCGAAAAACGGAGAACAACATTCAGACACACACGAAAAGTAGCACAACAGGCCCCCGCGGCTAAGATATCGGTAGATACACACCATAAAAATATACACTACACGCTCGTATATGATATAGTAGAAAGTACAATCGTTCGCTTTTGTACAATGAATATTTTCGGATAGTTTAAAAATATTGTCCGTACGGTACTTCAATAAAATACTTGACAAATTCCCTTAAAAACTGTAATAATAAAGGACTAAAGCAATAACGACGGTGGGATCAGGCGGTACTCGAAGCAATAAATTGATGGACACAAAGAGGGGGAGGAGTAGTTTTAAGATTTTGGGTCGCAGCAAGAAAAAACCATAAGCACGCAGCATGTGGTGGTACAACAGCATTGAAGTAACGCCCAGGTATATGCGAAATTCATTTTTGATTTTAATAGAAAGAAAAAAAAAGGCTCTTTTTGATATTTCACAGACCATTGAGCACAGGCAAAGACGCGATGAAACATCTCGTTTGCCAGCAGAATATTAATGACAATTGACTACTAAAACTTATTAGACCCCTCGGAAACCAATTGATTACTTCAAGTGTTCTTTTGTAGACCTATGCGCCGACATTCGCAAAAAGATGTTCGAATACAATACCGATTGATTGCTATTACCAATATAAATTTAATACTCAGTTTTACAGAAACCGCCGCTAATACTAAAAGCAATAAAATATATCCCTGACTTGTACTTAATTTTACAAAATAAAAAAATCCTTTGCGCATTCAGTGAAACTACAAAGTTCTGAGAGTTGAATACTACTTTTATTTTGTTCAATCCGTGTAGTGTTTTAGATGAAAGAATGTTACAAAAAAACAAGTTGAAATATGCAAACCTTGTGAATTATTATTCATAATATAATTTTTTTATACTACTCGGAAGTAGTTCTTTCAAGAATTTTCGTGTTCTGTATAGACCGTTTTTAAAATAAGAATCGCAAACGACGTGCTAGACGCATTTTATTTTATTTTTTATTGTTCTAAAACGCAAACCGTCGAGAGTAAGTGAAACGTTCGGATCTCGCAAACAATAAACGCCATTATTTCATAGCACCCCAAAAATCAGCCCTTAATGGCAAATGTAAAACCGTTATAAACGAAACGGGGGAAACGAAATCGCGAAGTTGTACCGTATGTCAAACGTTTTCCTATCTTGATAAGTCCCTAGGAATTGATTTAAGATAAGGCGGGAGAGGGGCGGCGGAATTGAAAAATTGCTATACCACCTAAAACAGACGGAGAGGTGTAGGAGTTGAGCCGCGAGGAAAATAACACGTGCAATACATCTGTCATGGCGTTCAAACGGTAAAAGGCGAGTCGTTGTTGGACCCTCTCTAGTATCGTCTGGCTTGCCGTGGAAAATAACAATAAAATGTACACGGTCAGCGTCATCGATACCTGTCGGTTACAGAGAGGACCTACACCCAATTGTTGTTATTAGGCGAATAAGAAAATTACTCGGGTCAACACAATGTAAAGAAATGCGGGGTGCATTTTTTCCATTACCGTTTCTCCAAGTTGGTTTTTCGAGAGGAGGGAGGCGCAGCAGACGGCCAACGGACAACACAAAGAAATCAAATTTCCACACCCTACACGCATATAATTGTCGGCGGATCGATTCTCGGGGGTTCACACTTCAATGGCTCTGGCCTATTCAGCTGCTGCCTATTTATTATTATCGTTGTTCAAAATATACCAAAATTCGGTACGCACCACTTGAGCACCACTACCACTGGATAGGTTACCTCTTTTTTTCATAATTTCGCATCTGCCGTGGCATATTCTTGTTATTGAAAATCCACTGGCATCGCAGCAATTGCTCATTTTTAATATTCAAACGCTATTTTTTTTTAAATAAAACGAATCGTTGGAAATTTGACAGTAGCACACAGATTACTTTTATTACAGGAGGTTTGTACGACAAAAACACGCAACGTTCGCCGAAACTGTCAAAAAAACAACAACTTTCGGGTAACAAAAAAATAAATATATGATAGTAACTTTTTAAACGCTTCTTACATAACTACAAAGTGCAAAAACTTTTAACCTACGTCTTATACTCGGTATTAAAAAATCACAACGGCATAGAGAGTTAACACTTCAGAGTGTATTTCAATTTGCTCATGTTTCCGCTCGCAGTTTAATGTGGTTTTCGAATATAATACAAAATGTGGCTTCTTGTCGAGTTATATTCGCCGTATGCAAAGCGTAGGCGTATAGCTGTTGTATACCTACGGGTTTCACCTACCTTCCTTTCCGCCTCAGTAAAAGACCATTGTTAAAAGACAATTGACAGTTCTCCGAGTAAATATTATAATATATTGCAGTAAAGGGCGCGGTCGATACAATACTCTTGAGCGAGGCGCGCCCCACGAGATAAACTAATCGTCGAGATTGAACTCTTGACCGAAAGCGACGGCTGCAGTTGCCATGCCGCGAAAACTGGTTCACGTTGTCGACCACGACTTGTAATACGCTCACGCTAGTTTTCATTTTTTTAATGTTTAGCCGCTACCACCTTATTAAATTGATACGTTCACGAGAAGAAGGCCATGCACGGCGGCGGCGGCAGTCATACTACTGACCAACGTTTAATAATAATCATTATCACTAGGCGTCCGGCTTGCATTCTATTTATTTTTTTTTATATACTGCAACGAGTTCAACTTCCTTAAAAAATAATTAATCGATTCCAAACGAAACAGCGCGTTGTTCTATATACCGATCGGGCAGCCGATAAGTTTGTGTCGGCGCAACAATAATAAAATGCGTATGAGCTATTACTGTTGTAAAAACAATTGATAAAAAACGTTCTCTATAACCACCGTACGCTCTATCGAGGAATTATAACGCAACAGATGTTTTGCTGAGGGGATGACCGAGCGGGTAGCAGTCGTAAAAAACCCGTCGATACTAAAACTTCCATTACCGTTTGCCGTTGACGATTGGCAAATGTTTGATTTCGAACAATAGCGACGACACCAACACGTTGTGTTATATCGTTATCAATGATGCACATGCCTTATGGTGGGCAAATCTTCGGCAATAAAGTAGACAACAGTATTTCAATTTCCTAGCGATATGTGCGCGCAGTGCATTCAATTGCACAACAACAACAACCGTGTTCTACGAGGAAACGTTCCCGGGGGCCTCCGTAATCCTTGGCACCCGATAAAAAATAATACTTTCATACGAGGCCATTCGGTATAACAACAGAACGTTATTACGTTTGTGTGCACACGTTAAATGAAACTAGAGCACTTTGCCACCACCACTCGACTTCCAGTCCTCAGAGCAAATGGCTTTTCATCCGCGCACTTCAATTGATAATTTCTACTTGGTACCAGTCCAGAAAGGAAAAAAATGAATAACATAAATTACACATACACACGGGGCAATAATTGGAACAATAAATTACAAAAACAAAGCGCTTATGTCCGCGGTACACGCCGCCACAACGGTGTTATTCACAAATAACGACGACCCCCGTAGACGTACCAAACAAATGATATTTGTTGCATTTTTATACATAAAACTTTCACATCGCTAACGCACATTAAATTGTAAATTAAAATATCAACTAGTCGAAAACGACCTGAATAACAAATTGAAAATCTCATGATTTATTTGAGATTGGCTGTTCGCAGATATTTTCCACGGCAATTTTAATGATGCGGACAAGATAAAACTAGACTGGTGTGCAAGGATCGCACAGATATGTAAAAATAACTGTGACGCAATAGGACCGCCGCTCGGAGGAGTTGTCCAGCCAAATCGTCTGTATCCTAAAACGTTAATTTATTAACGAAATAATCAGATTAAAAAGTATGCACTGTATAATCGCTCGAAATCGGTAAACGTTCCATTGGGCGGCTAAACGTTTTACGATCGGTACAACAAACGCCTAGATAAATACCACCAGATTCACCTCTCGTCATAGTGTTCCTCCATTGCAAATCATTAGGCAAACTTTCGACAGTTGTATAAATGACGAGGTACCGATATCAGAGTTCAAACTATTGGAATGTCTCAAGTGTGCTAGCTCTCTACTGAAAAACTAGGAAACTCTGCACAAACATAAAAAAAAACCGCTGCATTAGTCGGGTATTTATACGTATATATTTTTGTTTGTCGCCTGTACTGATTATAGCCGTCTTTGGGGATGAAAGTGTAAAAAAAAAGGGAAGCAATTTAGCTGATGGTTTCATTATTTCTGGTCCACGACTCCGTCGCGTATCTCTATACTACAAACTTTCCCAGTATTTGAGTTTTTCGCCCTTTCTCAACAGCTTACGCTCGGCAACTTGTGACAGTCATTACAAGTTCCTTCCCGGCCTACACCTTTCCCTTAGGACACTCACTGATTGTGTACGAAAATATTTCCGGAAGTTTTATTTCCCGTCTAAACACAGCTAACTTATTGTCTCCACTCAACGGGGCTTTTGTCTGTACGTAAAAAATACGACTAGGTAATGCATATTGCGGAGAAAAAACGCTATATTTATTCGTTCAACAGAAAAAAATATATATATATACCGCCAACGATTTAAAAATGAAAATAATGAATCTGAACAATACACAACAATAGTCAGACGAGGAAAAAAATACAAAGATTGAACTTTATCTATTTTATGCCCGTTCAATAGCTGTACTTTTGCACAAGAGTAGTTCACCAATAGGCGTTTAGAAAATGTGAATTTAAAACGGTTTATTAATAACACGAGTAACGATTTATGTGGGTAAAAGTATTATAAAAGGAAAAACTATAGTCATTTACGATTAGAAACAATCCCTACTAAAATACTCCACGAGAAAGATAAATGACAATTTATAACCGTATGCGACTTTGCTTTAACGTTAAATCAGTTTTCTATTTGAAAATCNACGTTAAACCAGTTTTCTATTTGAAAATCGTTTTCTTACAGACATTAAGGTTTTTTTACTTAAACCCTAAAAGTACGTCTGCAAGCCTAGTACATTTATTCACTCATACGAAAATACACATCGACGTGCATATTTTATGGGCTCATCTTCTATCTCGTGTATAATTTTACTCTCGTATATACTGTTCTGACGTTAAAGATGCTCATCGTTTCTGTATAGTACACTACAAAAACTAATCCTGTTTGATATTCCAGGTCGGATTTCACAGAAAACCTCCCCTCGGTTGCCAATGATTTAAATACACAAACTACATTATCATAAGGTCATTTTCAAAAAATTGCAAGTATCATTGTACAACTTCGCCTACATGTACCTATTTTTTTTTTTTATGAAACTCTATTATTTTTCTACGAACTATTATCTCGGGCTGTTATTGACTGATATTTATACGTTTATTGAAAAAAAAAAAAAAAACAATTTAATTTGACGCATAATAGATTGACAATATCAATTAGAAAATGTATATTATTATATGGACCGTCATCAGTAAAATGAAATTCTACATAAATTATCCAATAACGCAATTCGATTTATTATTAAAGTCGGTGGTCAAAACATGAGCTTACCTGTGATTTTCAGATTATTGTAATACAATCACAAAATTTGATCTGTGCACAAGTTCTTAGACAGTTATGATTATAGTTTTGAAACTTAATATCGTGAGACAACAAGACTTTGGCACCCGTATAGTCGTGTAGAACATCATTATGATCGATTGGATTACAGGGAATACGTACTAAGTTACCACCAAGAGACACAATGAGGTTGTCTTGGCTAGCATAGTTAATTATTCAAACAAAACTTCATAATAAACTGTGGAGTTTTGAAAAATTAGACTTCTAAACTTGGCAAAACTCAAAACAAATAGAACAAAGTTTGCTATCGAACTGAAACATGTCATTAAATTGTTTTTTTTTTTAACATCCCAAAAGCAGCATTGTTTGTCTTATGGACTCGCCGGTACCGTTCTCTTTAATCATGTAAGACAATTGTATTTTTCTTTAACTACATAAACCACCATTTATCACTCAGCAGGCATTTCATTTTTTTCAAGTTGCGATAGAAAAAAAAAAAAAAAAATGCTAAAAGTAGTATAAAACACGTAGCTAGTTTTTCGCTACAGAGTTATTTTATATTTTCTTTCGGGCCTGCGAGTATTTCTTTAGCTTGTTAATTATTTTTTAAGGTAATTTGAAATATTGTTGACAATTACCTTGATAGCGCGTAACACACAAAAATAACAGTGGGAGACGTGAAATTGTCTAAATACTCACGGAAACGTAATGTTATTATTGCCAACTAGAGTAAAGTCATTAAAAAGTGAGACACACATACCTGAAACAAAAAATAAACAAATACGTCAGTCGGACAATGACTGTAATTCAAATGGTTACTAAATATAGTGGCAATGGGAATTATGACAACGCGTAACCGATTTATTATCACAGTTTAAAGGGTCGGGTTGAATTTGTGCACGACGTCAGTTGAGTCATACGAGACACTATTATGCACATTAACTGGGTTATCTCCCAAGGGGAGTGCAGTCGTAACTGTCAATTTGAATTTTACAGGCACATGCCAATGGGCACACGGTCTTTCACTTGACTTGATTTCTCCTTATCAACGCCTTACACGCGGCGCGCAACTAGTTCGACATTTTCTTGTTCCGTCCGCACTACAACAATACGTTACATTGTATTGCACAACGAGATATGACCCCGGCGTTTTTTAGAAACAATGACAGCGCGTAGATTCCGGAGAAAATAGCCAACTCGTGTGTGTCCAAAGCTTGTACACGACAAGATAACAAGCAGTTATGAAATGGGCTAGGCGACCAAAACTTTCCCTCTCACCTCAACGCCAACTATGACACCAAGTTTAATAATTACGTGCGACTTGTACAGGTATACTATTAGCGAGAACATCCATAATTCCAATTAAGATAACCAAGCCGACAACATAACCGCGCACGGTTGACAAAAGGAAATTAAACACGCACAGTTTCGGTTAAGACGGAGCCGTGTACACGCTTTCTGTTATTACCTATCGCACTAGCACAACATCCAAATAAACACAACGTCTTTTTAAAAGGTTTGTTTGCGCCCAAAGTAAAACAAACTCGCCGTAGTTGCTCACAATTTCATTAGTGTGTTGCAACAAAAACGGTTATTAGATCAACAAAAATGTTTATACTAGTAAGTTTCCACGAAATTGAAATAATACAATGGCCAGTTGAAGTTGTAGCAGTTGATGAGCAAACGCGACCCAGTTCGGACACTCGAATTTAAAAGTTAACAACAATGCCAGTTCATAATCGACTAAATTTTTTTGATTTCGATTATAAATGCGCGTTGATAAATAAAAATAACAGTTTATAAAACATGTATAAATATAATTTGTCAACGACTAGAGTACACGAGTATGTTAATAAATTACTTTAATTTCGATGATAGGGCGGCCGAATGGTTGGCACATCGTAATTTAGAAAATTGGCAACGTACTTGGAAAAACTCAACTGTTTGGGTTTCAAAAAACTCACGGTCATTGGCGACGATAAGTCAAGTGTACCTTCGAACCACGTTAATAACAAATAGGATAGCGTGACGACGTATAATAAGAAAATTAAAAAAACAAGAGCCGCCGAGTTTTCCCGAATTTTTTTCTTCGAAAAATGTTCTCGTTGTTGGTATGTGTATTTTATTTTTTAGCTAACGATCTGCGATTACAAGAATGAAAATCCCATTAAAACAATTAGCCGGAAAGTCGCACACATACTGGTAACACAGAAAACCTTTTAGAAGTCGATCATTTTGCACGTAATGGCCATATTTACTAACGAACGACGAAGGTTTCCATAACGTAACCGCACGCGACCATAAAATCATAGAACTCATGTATATTTATTTACTAATAATAATTATCCAAATTTAACCGGCAACAATTCTCTTTTTTTTTCATTTTTAAATCGCTAAAAACCCCTTTACCACAAAGTTGACCATTTGGCTAGTCTACGCCCACTTTTTCCCCATCAGATAACAAACCTCGCGGATACATTGCAGTGCACTTATAATATACATTGTTTATCGGCCAAAAATTATGTTGTGTGTACTTTTTTTATGTTTTGAAATCCACACACACACTTAACAAAACAAATATTGTTAGGAAGCCCCAAATAAAACGACAACATTTCAAGTCGATTTTGTTTAAACACATTTGACCTACAAATGCCTCCTAGTGCTGTCGTGATTGACACACAACATCTTCGCTATGGTGACGCCAAACAATCGCCTATAATAACACCATACGGTAGCCGAGCAGTAAAGTTTTGAGACCAACCAACCCAACGTGAGCGTTAGGTTTTGTTGGAAACGCATTTGTTTACAAACGGTCGACGGAAAACCGACTTGTACGTTTGTTTGTTGTGGCTGGAGGTTCGTGACCGCCGTGGGACGACAGTTGTCCGAGTCGTCGAAAGCCAATGTAAAAGTGTGGCTTGTTAACGGCAATATTGTGTGCTAAGCGGCGACAAAAACGTCCACGCGATTTATACGAGGGACGCACGGTTACGGGGGACGACGACCATGAGATGACGTGTGGTGGTGATACTTTTTATCGCGGCATAATTGAATATTTTAAGCGAATTGCGTTCTAATGAGGTTGTACACGCACATGAATAATAGACGGTAGCCGTTGTCCGAACAATTTGTTTTGTAAATTGGCTCCGATGTGTATAACACGATAATAACGCGTACAGTGTTTGGAAAAAATACGAGTCTATTGTGTAGTGTACTAATACATACNGCGTTCTAATGAGGTTGTACACGCACATGAATAATAGACGGTAGCCGTTGTCCGAACAATTTGTTTTGTAAATTGGCTCCGATCTCTGTGTATAACACGATAATAACGCGTACAGTGTTTGGAAAAAAGACGAGTCTATTGTGTAGTGTACTAATACATACAACAAAAAATGAACGCTTTAGAATAATAATGAATAAAAAAGATGTATAAACATAAACAAAATCCAATTGAACGATGCAGCCAGTCCGTGAGCAAATACAATTCGTCTCGGTTATAACGTGCCCGCCGCGGCCACCGCCACTCGCCCCTCTTCCAATTCCTTCGCTATGCCTCTCCTCCGAGTTGAGTTCGATCTACATTTTTATAAGCTTTGTGAAACATTATTCTCTGTGAACGCAACAAAACGTGTGAGAAGACGGTGGTATTTTTTTCTTAGTCCTACCAAAGCGTTTTTACGTTCCCCCGGGAAAATTAATCGCTATTTGAGGACATTGATTCTTTTTTGTTGCTGACACGTTGGTTAATTCAATCATGAGCGCAAGCCAATCATAAATTTATATTAAGTATCGTACAAGGAGCGAACAGTCTATTAAAGTTCACTTAGACGGTTTTTGAATAACGTCAATAAAACTTGAAAGATAATTTCTTACATCTGAAAAAAACACATTTATCGACTGTTCTGATATTCACGGCAAAAGTTTTTCCTTCAATGATTTTTATATTATTACTATTTCATTATGTTTGACGCCGTTTTCGATGTCAAATTTTTAGCTATCGATAATAACAACACAAATCAATAATAGTTTTATAAAAAAATGTATTTATTAACCTCATTATGTATCGAATTTTCGGCAAACGAGTAAACGCAAATATTCGCATCTTGAAAATTACTAACGGACAAAAAATAACATTTCTTCTGTTTTGTAAATGGCTTTGAGTAATTCTGCAGTTTACTTTTTCGAGCGCATTTAATACACAATGTAAACGCCATGAGAATTCCTACTGGTGTTCTCAGTTATGTTTGTGAGCAGACGTTGATTAGGCCCAATAAAGAGGGCGCCGTCGTCGCGTTGTGTAAATACTTATTTTTCATACATCTATCTTGATTTTATTCCTCTCGAGATTGATTGCCGAGATAAGTATGAAGATTGCAACAGCAATTTCTATTTATTTTATTTTTCTACGCTGTCCTCAGAGCAAACAACACACATTTTCACATAAGGAATAGAAAAAAAAATGTGTCTACACACGAGTTGAATTTATGTTACCGAGTCGGAGTTCAACTTTTTCCGTCCAAGTCGACACGTTAGAAAATAATTGATGCCATTCGTAGCACCACGTCGTTATTCATAATAAACGACGATAAGAGATCATTTTGTGTTATAATGTGATAATTTATGTATAATCGTGGGCGATGACAGTGTAATAGAGTAAGCCGGAAAACCCGTCAACGGCGTGTCACATGCTAACAGTGCGAGTTGATTTCCTCGCATATGACACCACTAGGTAATATACTCGATTTAGAAAACTAGGACAAAATGTCGAAGGCAGAGTATTTTTTACAACAAATCGGTTTTTCATAACGGATACGATGAGAAGAATGATAAGTGCGTTCATTGTTACTACTTCATTTACGATGTGATGTATTTATGTGAACACCAATTTCCGTTTAGATTTTATGTGGCGAAAGCAAAACGCATACCGTAAACGCGGACGACGACGTTACGAAAAACATTTTTTACAGTCGGCAACGGTCAAACACTGGAGAGAGTACGTGAACAGTTTGAACAGTACAGAGTGTGTTCAAGTCTTTGTTGTGTTTTACGTCGCACCCCGCACAAGTACACACACAACATGCATCGGACTTGGTAGCCCCGAAGCTCTCCAACTCGTGTAATGATAATGTGTAAGGCCGTGCGTGCATATAATTAATTAAATGTGTGTATCCGTTGGACTTGAGCCCGGAGACGTTATTACACGTTACGGACCAAGACTGGCATCATCACAACAATGCGGCGGCGGCAGGCTGTAATTATTGTAATTTTTTCATCTCGGTATCACAAAAAATCACATACAAACACATTGGGTTTGTTATGACTATCATTTTGTTTTTACGGGTAGAACTACCCGGGAGCAATTCGGAGGCTCTGCCCTCGTTCGGCGTCCGCCGTGTAACGACGGCCGGACGGGGCAGCGCAATTAAAACGCTTCTGGAGGCCATAGACGGGACGCGGAGTGGATGACCGCACGTCGAGCGTCTTGGTGCGTTGTTAATATTACATTATGTACGCTCGTGGCTTCTAGGTATTGAGACGGTAACCAGTTTTTCCACGTTGCATGTGCACCTGTTTTATGTTTTTTCCTCTTATTCTTTTAGCCCCACTTCAGCTCCAGTGTTACACACAGTTATTATCGGATGCAGGCACGGCCATGTTTGCGCGTACCCTGCCGGACCATTAGCGCTTCCTCCGCTCCGCGTCGTCGTGTCATGACCAACGTTCGCCGTATAACGTCGTCGTCGTCGTGTGCTCCACAATATGGACGGCTCGAGTAGAGAACATGGCCCGGAGCAAGAACACAGTGAAGTGAAATGATAGTTTCCGAGTAATAGAGAGGAGCAGCCGACAATTAAATATATTACACGAACAGAACATATAGACGCGATGGTAAATTATTCATTGGACATGGCGCGCGTCGCCGAGTCGCTCCTAAGCCAGAGACGATATCGAGTTGCGCTCTTGTAGATTAATATCCGACTGAAGATTTAATAATAAAAACTAATTAAACAACACGGCTCGTTTTTTAACGGTGAAAATACTTGGTCGAAAGGTAGGCCGTTCATTAAACGAATCGTATTTAATTATTTTTTACCCAGAGTATTACAGTTTTGTATTTACCGAACTCTTACTCTTGGAATATTTCCAAAGAATTCTTGTCCGACTAATACCAACTACTACCGAAACGCAGTATGAAAAAACGGGTCAAAGATCAATTTATTAGCCACCCCGCCACTATGGCGCAAACATAAACATTACACTTGGAACAGTGCCTCCTTAACCAATACATCAACCGCAGTAGCATTGCAATTTAAAGCGTATGTCGAAATTAGGAGACCGGAAAAAGGGTGTAATGTCCATTTGAGTATCGAGTCGTTTATTATTCTCCTCGTAATAAAATATCTCTGTTACACTTGATGAATTTCACTGGCAGTACGAAAATACCTTTAAACAACTATATAAAAGTAATTTTACATTATTATTTTTTTAACAGTCTTAAGCCGGCTTTGAATTTAATTAATTCGTAGCCTTCGGTTAGTAATGCGCCGTTTTAGGTCCCAAAAAGCTCCCCCGAGATAATATTTAACTCCAAGTAAATACAGTTGGACGCACGCACATGATTTCTGTATGCCATCATAACGCTTATGGAATACCATTTTCACTATCAAGCAATATCTCGAATTCAAAAAAAAAAAAATACAACAACATTGGCGGCGGCGGCGGCACACTAGTAATTTTTTACCTTTGGGATACGCGCAATAATTTAGCGACCAAGGGACACATACGCTAACACACAATGTACCTGTAGTTTTCAACATGACCGAATACAATCTACACGTACGCCGATCGAGGCAAGAGGGATTTGGGCTGAAAACAAGGGGCGAGGAGCGGCGTTTTAACACGATTTTCACCGAGTTCAACACACGACACGGGTTTCTATTATTTTTGTTTCTATTTTTCACTTTTGTACACGACCCGCGGCATTTTGAAAAATGGAGTTGACCCCATGAGAGCTAAACCCTTCGGCGACTACGTGATGAGTGTTAATTTTATCGACTCTTCTGCTCTCGTGTATGTGATAAGTGCCCGTTGGCCGAGGTAAACCGATTAAACGCTAAAATAAATTATGTCTACAGACGCGACCCGGTGTATGCTCTTCGTAGTTTACTTTTTCCCGTATCGTTCTAGTGCAACAACAACTTAGAGGGCGATATTATTGACCGCGTAATTGCGACCGGAACATTACCGAGCATTGGACTCGTGAACCCATAGAACATCATTGTCACGTCATTACGACTGAAAAAAGTGACCAATATTCTTTTTTTTTCACCCACTGACCGATAATGACGATGATAAAAAAAATTGAACCAATTTTACAACGTTATTATTGACGCTGACCGTTCAGTACAAAATTGTAGGAGACATAATTACAACCGAAGTATTACCAACGAAAACAACAGACTCTCGCTAGACTAATGTTAATAGTAAAACCATAGTTTGTTTTTTTAGTGTGCCACTAGAGTTTGTAAAATAAATAATGATTTAACGGTCCGGTTAACAACTTGAACGTGATGTTCAGATCAATGGCACGTTATTATTATGGATACCGCAAACGTTCATGATAATTGCAAAGGGCTTTTATTAAAAATATATATATATATATATATTACCGGATTACAGTATCTGTAGGGACACGAGAAAATGAAACTTTCTTCAGACGCATCGCAAACAATGTGCTGCTGAGCTGCAGCTTAAGTTTCAGAATCATAACATGGTACTTTTGATCATCACTTCATGTTTACCACACCGCAGACTCATATGTGTACTACGCACAGTTCTTTAGTCGGCCGAGTTGACAGATTCCAAACGTATTTATATTGACATAACATCGTAAACGAGAAAAGTTTGTACTAGTTTGCAATTAATTGAACAGCGGCATACCGAAGGCTACTTTGTTCTCGTTTTCTTCATTACAAACTCTCGAAAACAACTAAAAATTTGTTTTCTACGGGTATGTTTGTTTTCATTAAAAAGTTTTCCATCTTAATAATTTTGAAAATTACGCTTGTTCGAGAAATTTTCGATACTTCATCGCAACGGCATTAAACAGAGAGGGGCGGAGGGCACAAAAGATATTCCGGTCAAATTCGCAAAGGATGTCTGTAATTAAAACATGTGTACGCATAAAGGGCGCAAAGGATCCCTAAATGCGATGAAACGAATGCTAATGGCGCCACGCGTATCACACACAAAAATGTTATGTAAATACTAATGACAAGCCACCCGACCGTTAGTCGAACCCGTTCCATTTCCTGCCACTAAAACAATTAATCAGCTTAGTTTACGACTGTCGTCCAATGAAAATTTAAACGATCACGGCGAGCGCATAATCTACACTATCTGACCGTATTTAATATTTGTTAGGGAATTAAAACACAACATGTACCGTGTTGCGCCGAAGTTTTTGGTACGGGAGCGGTTGGTACCGCTGCAAAAATATATAAGAATTTAATCAGTGTCTACAGTAAAAAGGTTTTTCGGTTTTTTGGACGGCTCCCAAAATACGTACACCGCACAAAGTTAATCGCTCGCGTGGAAAATATGCTCACTCGTACGAAAAAAACCATAAGCGCCGCTCAGTTTTCCATACACACCAGTACGTTTTACTTTTTTTTTGTAAGCGCTTATTCGCATTAAAAATCTTTAAAACGACTATTAGTCGAACAGTGCAAACTCGGTGTAATGGCTCTTTGATCTCAGGCGCATGATATCCGTACACACAAGTAGAACATTACACAGGTCGATATTATTGTGTTGCCGCGGACGCAATCAAAATCGCTTTACTTTGCAATTCATGTGCACCACACTCACTAAATATCGCTAATGCGTTAAAAACGATCACCGTTCGTACACACAGCGCATCATTATAATTTGCTTTAGGACGTGAAGTACATAAACGTCTAGGAACGGGCGACACTAGCCGCGCGCATTCATGTTTTTGTTGCGGTCATGTGTAAGACGACACATTAGTGGTGAATAGGAAAAAACGAGCTACGCACACTATTATGCCCAAACGTCTCAGGTCGAACGGAATGACGGTCGACGGGTCATTAACAATATCTAATAGCGTTCACAGATGAACGGTCTCGTTGGCGACGACGGTATTGTACTCACTCGAAGCGTTACGCCCGTTGCTGCCGTCACACGACTTCCAAAGAGGCTTTATACGCAATCTAATCGAGTGCGTTGGTGGAAATGCACAACGAGAGGGGTAATTTAAAACTCGCGTATGACCTTTATTAACGAGTAAAAGTGGTGCAGAATGTGTTTAACTAGCGCCCAACGCGGCAGTTTCGCTAAGATGGCAATCTCGATTAAAATATGCGCCCTTAATGACCTAGTAATGACTTTTTCTCCGGCGTTAACAACAACAGCAGTCTGACTAAATAAGTTTTAAGAAAACATGTGACTAATCTCATTTAAACGACCAATTTCGTGGCGCAGGCGCAACAGTCGATAACAACGCGCGTGCATTTTACAAAAATGTTGACCTGAAAAAGGTCAACATTTTTTTAGTTTGGAAATAATAAATCTACTCATTATTACGAATAAGGTATTTTATGATTTCAACTTTTCAATTAAATTATGAGGTAGGCGTTTCTGTCCGAGTGTTGATCTATTGAAACGTCCGCGTAGTAAATGCAAAACGTTTCTACTTCGCTGAGCTGATGCAATTTATTATACTGGCAATTGTCGAAACTAGTTTATTCACGTGTAAGTCTTTCCTCAGAGGGTACACACGTCTGAGTGTAATATAATGCGCTATTTATCAAATGCGCACTGTAATTGCTGACGATGATATCCACAGACTACGACTATGACAAAAGTACCCATTTAATATCGAAGCTCGTAAATAACCAAGTCCGTCGATAACTCGCCCTCGTTCTTCTAACGCCTCGAGGGTGTTTTCCGATGCTCTGACCGCCATAAATGCGCTATTTTTCCTCGACACACCGTTTTACGATTTTAATTATAAACTATTTTTCTCTCGTTACCAAATATCTCGCACAACACATTTAAAAACTATGCGCAAGAGATAACATTTTTTCTGTCGTAAGTTTTACATTTTATATTGAATTTCTTTCATACACGGCGCATAACTGAAGTCGGGAGTCCGTTGGAGATTAACCAAGTTAATAAACTATTCACTATAATAACAATAAAATATGAATTACTTGACGCAGCGAGACGAAAGTTGAAGAAAAAAAAAACTGTTGAGAATTTTATTAAATATTCGTCGTTTTTATTATGATATAAAAAATATATATATATATATCTCAGAAAACGGCAGTTGCTCGCCGAAATCAGCCCCCGGCCCGGAAACAGTAAAAGCACGAACGGTGAAAACATTTGAGAATTCGATCTGGATAATATATTATCTTAAAGGAAATGTCGCGGAATATGACGGTTGACCGAATAATAGATTATTAAATACGTGACAGGAATGATAACAGTTCGGTGGTCGTACACTGTGTCGTCGTTTAGACAAGAAACAGAAATCAGCGACCGGATTTGAACTTCTTCTCGATAGAAAAGAATCTTGTTGATCGCATCGAAAGCTCCGAGATCTTACAAGGAGCAATTACTGTGCATTCGATTACACAAAGAAAAAAAAATAACTTTAAATGATGGAATCTCATAAACGAAGAAAAACACAGGGGGATCGGGAGAAAGTGTTCTTCGATTATTGTCGCCGCAAATGGATTCCTAAAGAATTTGTTTTATACTACGACGTTATTTACTTACTTACTCTTGTCGTGATCTAATACTGATTGATCGTGCGCAATCATTAGGGCTTATTGATTGACACGAAACGTAACACATACCTGTAACAAAAAACAAACACGATTATTATTGGGTTACTATAAAAATTCAGAAGTATGTACATTAGTAATGACACGGTGAATTGTGCATTGTGTTAAACGGCACTCATTGTGATAAATAGAATAAGCTCGATCATCATCATACACCTGGGGCGTCATACACACAATACCCGAAGACTCTCATTGCTACACTTGCACTACCATCGGGCGGCATACCAATACGAGCTCGTGTAATATTTTAATGTACAAGTAAATTAAGCAAAGTACCACCGCATCAATCTTCGTTTCAAAGTCGCTGGCTATCACCTTAAAACGTAATTTTTTTATAGCGCTGCACTTTCTATGCGTGTACCAAGCGCAGCGGCAAAGAACATATTCGATAAAAAAATGTACACTACCCGATAAGTGTTGGTTAGCGTACAAAAGAAAGTGCATAGGTTACCACTTCATTGCACTTGCTGGGACGCAACGTAAATGAGCATTATTGATAAACGAACAAACATGGGCGTGTATTTGTTTACGTTTAAGACGAGATGACCACGCGCATATATGAGTTTTTTACTGATAACGGAATAACATCTGCACTTGCTGTATAGAGTAGCGCATAAAATAATTACACACGCACGTGACTACTTTCGTGAGTAATTTTTCGATGCACAGATTTAGTAATTGTATTTTTTCCGGTATAATGTATTCACGTACATCAGCGTTTACCACTAACATTGTAATTATTTCAGACCATGATTTCACTTCTAGCTAATTATTCGATTATTACGTTAAAAAAGTCGATTACGAATGGACCATGAGACACGACGTTCGCGCGGCATCAAATGACGATTGTAAATTCATATTTCGCATTTTCAGGAAAGCGTACAGGTAACAATATCATTGCTAGAACATATTATTATTATTATTATGTTTGACTAGGTACTTTCGAACAACTCGAGTCTCAGATGAACTGTACGAGGTGTGCGAATCACATGAATGATCAATATATGTAAAAAGGTTAACCGCGACAGTAGTAAATTTAACGGGTTCGTGTTATGACGCAAAAGGGTAAAGATATTTTCTTAGAATTGCACTACTTAACCAGGCGTTTGAAGTTTTTGAGGTTTCAAAACACACTCGAGTAGTTTGCATTCTTGAAATCGTTGAAGTGTTTAAGTTGAAATAACTAATGATTAAAAACCAAAGAGCATTTTCAACGACAAAAACAAAGTAGGTTCCATTTATGTATCAACAGTGGGACTACTGTGCAGTTCAAAGGAATCATGACGACGAAACCTCTGCACTTGGATAATTGAAATATTGGCAGCAGTTCTAATGATCTACTTAAAATGCATTGCACCCGAGTAGTCGTCCAGTGTTTTAGTGCGAGTCGGTACAAAATCCGATCTAAGGCAATTAATGCAAGTACGTGCGCCCCGAGCGGAGATGTCGGTCGCTGTCGCCGTGGCCGCCCCTCTAATACACCCAACCGGATCCATGTGTGTTTCTTTTTAAAAGTAACACATGACCGCAGGTCAAAGTCAATAGGAGGAGAGGTCTTGGTGGTGTACGTAGCGGTTTGACTAGCCTCGAGACATTATAATATACGGCGGACGACGACGACGCGAGCCGGCCTCAATGCTGCTGCTAACCCGTTCCACAGGTTTTCTCCTCTCTCTCTCTCTCTCACTGCCGCATACGCTCATACACTTGACAGCTACGGCAGCAGCCACTTCTGTTTTATAACCTCAAAACAAGGTATCGAATTTTTTCTCCTCTTTTCCACTGCGCTTATATAGAATCAAATACATATGCGTGTTCGAGTATATGGGCAGATTAACGGCGGTTGCGACCGTAAACTTGGCCATCGTTTATTACAATGTTGGGTCAACGTCCGACGGTGTCCCCGGTAAAAAAATAATCAATGACGGTTTTGAAAACTTTGATTCATCAATTATCGTTACACGAGTTTTAAAAAATAATATTGGTCAATAAACAGACACACTGTCATCGGAGGACACACGAGTGCCTCCTCCCGCTGTTCAACAAGTTAAAAAACACNAATTTGACTCATCAATTATCGTTACACGAGTTTTAAAAAATAAGGAGTCGCCAGGACTAAGGGTCCTAATATTGGTCAATAAACAGACACACTGTCATCGGAGGACACACGAGTGCCTCCTCCCGCTGTTCAACAAGTTAAAAAACACAATGACCAAACATTAGGTTATTGCAAATTTCCATGGCCATTTTTCACTGCAAAGCACCCGCGAGAGCGAATAGTAACAACCTTTTGTAATGCATGAAATCTCTATTAATAAAACTCGATAACGACCTTTTTAATGCACTTGTTTGCTTCCTCCCTTCGTGACGTAGTATACTAAAATACTCTCACAAAGTAATTTCTCAAGGGGCAGATCCAAGTTGTTTGACAGAACTTCACTAACGACCGAAAATTCCGGCTAATAAATTGCCGAGGGCGCTTATCATTACTATACATTTTGATATTTTTCTCGTTTTCGTTTGTTTTTTATTTTTAAATTAATTTGCCGTTTCCAAATCTCAGGCTTGAATACTTATTAATGGTACGGTTAAAATACAACCAGGTCAAAGTGAAAATAAAATTTAGGGTAATACTACTAAATGTATTTTTATACGTATATGTAATTTACACAAACCACAACCGCAACATTTGTAATGGTAAATCGGTTTAAAATATGTTCGCATAGTCCACATAACATCATTAATCCATACCGTTGGAACCAGAATAATATTTGAAATGTGCACAGTGTGAATAATGAATGAGCATATTTTTTTGCACTTATGAGAGTTCAGTAAAAGGCCATTAATGTATGACCAGTAAAAATACCGATATAGGTACTTTCGAGAATTAAATCTCAATAAACTCGACGTAATCTATTGGAATTCAAAAACGTTTTGACTCGTATTTAATATTGGCGGTTGTTAAACTGTACACAACAAAAAAATTTAATCGTAGAAAATCTGCTCTACGGTCTAGGGCAATTGCTATGTCCAAACAAAACAGTGGCCGGTTATACAACTGAGAATCTGATCGTTAAGGCCAAATCCACTTGCGAGTTGGTCACAGTTGATTAAACCAAAGCACCAGGACTTACAGACGCCTTCTCTGGCGGCAGTAACTGTCGTCTGGAGGCAATTTCTTATTTTTTCTTAATAAGATCAACGGGGGTGTTACATATAAAACAATAGCGTGGGCTGTGTGCATAAAGGACGATGCAGTTTGTACCTTAGGAGGACTCGGTAAGAAACCGGTTTCAAAATCTCTTTACTTTTATAATAATACATATCCCTTTATGTTTTTCTCTGAAGACCATTGTTTGCAAATACAAACAAATAAAAAAGGTTGCGCACTAGTATGGTATTTTCTAAAACAAACTATCCAGTAATATTTCTTCAACGTTATACTTCATTATTAATTAACTGAAGACCATTAAGGTACTACCTGAATAATTTTGAAGTATTCACAATGTAAGTGGATGGACTTATTTTTGAACACGATATCACAGTAAGAAATAAAAATGAATTACTGAAGAGTTATATTACTTTTAACTAGACGCTAAACAGTTCTACTAATAAACATTTCCTTTGTTATCTCATTAGGCAAAAGTTATAAAACTAATAAACGTTAAAGCGTTGGTTTTTTTTTTTTTTTAACACTACTTTACCAAATTTCATTATGGTCTTTAGTTTATTAAATTAAACAAATATAATTTTGTAATCTACAAAATAACATTAAGCCATTAAAAATGAACTTGAACAATAAATAAATTTGTAAATGCCTGTCAAGATTATAAACTATTATGAACAAACTTGATTCTTTTTAATTCAATAAAAACAGTTTTAGACAATAGCAGCCGAATACAAAAATATAACATATTATTAAAATTAGTTTCAATTTTATATTTTCCTACGTCAGGCGTAATAATATTATTTTTTTAACGCTGTCCAATTACAAAGCTGACGTTGGCATTTTTTTTTTTTTTTTTTTTCTACAATGCCGCTACAGTGGAGTCTTTATATTTAAATTATATTACATAAAAAACCAATGATCTAAACATGTATGTTCAATTTCAAATAATGTTAAACTTTAATAATATTTAAGCTGAAAGTTAATATTAAATATTAATTCCAGCGCTTTAATAGAACAAAGTAACATTGTGGAAAAAAAACATGACAATATACCGCTATCATAAACGTTTTACATTCTGCTAGAATCTTCCAATTTAAATGTAATTTTTTTACAATATCTCTAGTTATGTAGAAATATATATGCATTATAAATGAGGGTGGAAGTTATTGAAATCGTTTTGCCAATCGCTTCGGGCTGGCATTAAAAAGCAATCTGGCAGATGGCCGTTCTCTCTTGTTGTATTTGTGTTTACATATACATATAAACGTGTCACACAAACACACGCATTATTGTATTGCTTTATAGTATTTGTATAAACTGGTTGAAATTCAATATATTTTTTACTTGACGATGGCGACCCGGGGCGAAAATAAATAAGGGCATCGGAGAGTGAAAAACGCACAAAAAATCAAACGGTTGAATGACATTTAGACATGCCGACTAGTTTTTAATTATTAACTTATCGTTAAAAGAAAGAGAGAAACCTTCGATTCTTCTGCCGAACAGATTAAAATCTCTATGGTGATTTACATACACTACAGGCGCACAGTGTTTTGCTGTCGTGGCGTTTAGTCATTGTAAAATACACTCGACTATAGTCGTTAAGGTAAATATTATTAAATAGTTTTGACACTTTACTCACTATAGAAATAAACGGGACGAGAAAAACTAGTTTTAGGCCGATTTCCAGGTTTAAAAAACAGAATATTATTAATTCAAATGCAAACCACATTTAAATTGAAGATTTGGTCGGTTTCAGACTTAACACATTTTAATCCTACGCCATTACAATACTATGTTTTGTCACTTGTCATACGGAAACGACTGAAAACCGAAATTTTCTAACCGGTTTTCAGCAGAACGACGTTTCATCATTATCGCTGCCGCCGCCGTCGAATTACTCGGATTACACAACCAACGATCACAATAATTAACACCCCTTTTTATATAGTAGTAGATAACATAAAGAAGGCCGACACAACAGCCATAGCATTTAGTGTTGTCGCTAGTCACGCGGTTCCCTCCGGGTCGGCTCGTGGCACGACGCCGGACAAAACCATTATTTCGAGAATTTTTTATTTCTGGCTCTGTTATTATTACATATTTTCTTATTCTCTCCGACTCTCTTTTTAATCCTTACACAAACACAGCAAACCGTCGACAACGTTAACAACAACGACTCTTTTCTTCAACGGACTGCCGAGCACCGGTCCAACACCGACGCGGATAAGGTTTATCACCGCGTTGCCACCGTTGCGACCATTGTTCCTTCTGGACGGTCACGACAAGTCGTGTGCCTCCGTCGCCACTGTCGTGCACGCACACGCTCGCCCGTGCCGTTGTTTTCAGAAAGTAAAATAACAACATGACACACCAAACGACCACTAAATCCTTATGCAATGTGTAAACCCGAAATGCCCAGATTTGTTAATACGGTTATCACGTGTAACGATCACACGCGCGTGAAAACAACACCACGTTGGCTGCGCAATGACGAACTACCAAACTAGCAGGACAAAATAAAAAAGTCGTTGCGGCGAAACGAGCAAACTTTCCATCGATAATAACCGCCGCAGCAGCAGCAGCAGCAATGGGATCAAAAGACGGGCCGCTCCATTCCGTGTACCTTACGTCCTATCTATATCTCGGTACATCATTACACTACCGGGGCCGACGGGGTAAAACAAATATTAAAATGAGTCGCGTTCGGCGCCCTATCGATCACCACCAGACATTAGTAGTGGAGGAGACCTCAGCAGCCCGACGCCAATGCCCACACTTGTGTAGTTGAAAACAAAACTGGTTTGGAGTGCGCGCGCCAGCGACCGAGTAAAACCAGTTCCTGAGTCAAAACCGTTTTTTTTCCATAAAAAAATACAATATTATAGAATATCCGAGAAAAAAAAAATACACGTCATACACGCCCACGGTATACTCACGCATGCTGTGATAAAATTTTATAAACGGGTAATAACGTCGTGAAGTTTATAGCGATCTCATGTGGAAATTTATTTGTCAGTAATGAGATTCGACATTAGTGCCGACAGTATATTTACTTCAGAGAACCCTGGCGTGCAAGACGTCCCATGAGCAACCGGCAAGAGACATCGCCGTTGCTGATGATTTATGTTCGGGAATATTGAATAAGCGCACCCACACCAGCCCTTATCACACACACACACACACGGTAGCGTCTCGGGACAACTGGTTAACTTAATTTTTTATTAACACTCATGCGGAGAGCAAAAGGAGGATTACGGTAGCGTTTCGATACCGAGCGCTCTTATATGTACAGTCTCTATTGACAGTTCCGATGTACATTTCAGAACGCGCATATTTTGATAGTGGCTTACTATTCAAAAAGATGACGCGTACACTATCTATGTTTGATAACGTCGTCGGATCATAAATCGTAAATCGTTTCTCGCGTTACGTAAACAGCGGAGCCAGTAAATCGTCTAAATTTCCAACGCTTATTTGTCGCAATACCATAAAAACTACATTTCAAGTCACGAAACGTGTCTAAGCTCGCCTTGAGCCCGTAACTAAGCCATTTCACCGGACAGTACGCAATGCGGTGGACTATCACAGCTGCCACGCTCCGATTTAATCTCATGACAATTCACTTTAATACAATCAAAACGAAAATAATTGGAATGAAATTATAGTTTATGAGCTCAGTAAAAAGCAATTGATCGGCCAGTTGCGGATTGCGCTGCACGTAGAGGAATGAAATGTTCTAAACTATTGTATCAAACCGCCGCACGCCGTAATTTCATTACGTTTGATTTTTTTTTTGACAAAAATCTTAAATTGTGTGAACTTTTTCGCGTATTCGGGTCGATCGCGAAATGAACAAATAAATAAAAGGGAACACAACCTAATCGGATCGGATCATTGCGGGTAGTAAACGTTCTGTTTTCGGCAATCTTGCCCGTAAACTGGGGCGCCGTGGGTGTTTTGAAGAACAATGACAGCATGCTGTTACATTGTGCAACTCGCGAAAAGTGTATAAACGGTCGTAATGCCGTCATGTGGTGACAATAATTAAGATTGCCGATGGCTTATACAGGTATTTGAGACGCTCTACGAAAAATCAGGTCCTAATAACGCGTATGCGTGCCATAAAAATGTATTAAAATATATATATTATTCACATTAACTGAGGGTAATTAATGAAATGAGTAAATACCGCCGCCGATCGATGCCGTTTTAAAATACACGTGTTATAAGGCCACGAAATTACTCGTTGATAACAATAGGATGCAAGTAATATTCGACGATATATCCTCTTTCGTCATCATGTTATTCATCGCTCTAAGTGGTTTTCCTAAAAAGTGACGGTGGTCTGGGTAAAGGTTACATATGCGTCTGTCGCACATTATATTATATACGTATAAAAAAATCGTGTGATTTCATGTAAATTACTGGACGCCGCGCCGTCGCCCGCGGAATTAAGCCGAATAATCGGAAATACCAACCGGAGAGAAAGTGATGGTTACGGCGGATTAAGTGTTTTTATGATAAAATTACAATACAACACCACGGTGACTAAAAATTATGTCGTTTTAAAAAACATAAAAATAAAATCCCTATGCGTCATAGTATTAAATGTCAATGGTGTACTCGGATTACAACGAATGGGCAATAAAAGAGTAATATATTTTTCTAAAAGAGAATTCAGCAAATAATACAACATTCACCTAATGTACAAGCGTAGTCGTAAAACGATAGAAAAAACGAAAAGTATTCAAATGAGTCAACATACCTATTAGAATATTATAACTTAAATAAGATCATACTAATGCAGAAATATTTATTCTACCATTTTTTAACTTATAAAGTGCATCGCCGCTCTACAAAGAATAATTATGATTAGTTTTGGTCATGAAATGCGAACGAAAACATTATAAGAGAACACTTTAGCGAACGTTTAAACTTCCAAGTGTTTTTTTGCAAGACAAATTGTTTTACGAAATCATTATTGTCACGAAAAACAAAAGACGAAGAAGAAAACGTTTAGTTTGCCCATCGAATTTCCATGCTTCTTAAGTTTATGACTTACTTCGGGGTAATCCAAGACAATTTAATAAGTTTTTCAATTGAAAAAATAAAGAACAAATTGCTATCACAAACATATAATTACAATGTTTTGTGAGAAGCATAGTATTTTTTTTTTCAAACAGATTATAAAAAAAAAACTTCAACGCATTCAATCGTATTTGTATTGAGTCGAATGTTTATATAAATACAAAGACAATGACAATCGTTTAAAACCGTATTTGATTGATCTTTTTGCACAGACTGTCGAATTTCCAAGTAAATTTAAGAATAATATAACAATTGTAAACAGAATGTATCAGCAGAAATTAAAAAAAAAAGTATCAACTATTCAGATTATTGAATCATTTTCCTTGAACAAATACGACAGAAATATGCGGAGCACCCCAATGGTGATAACATATGTACTAATTTTGGAAGAAGGGAGTTTAAAAAAATGTTAAAAAACGTTTTTTAACCGTCGGAACGTGACTTAGAACGACCAGATCGGGTTTGCAATTTATGTGCATGAATACATTAAATCTTTAGACGGTCACGCGGACCGTAAAGAGAAGTCTTGGGTCATGTCCAAACAATAATAATATGGTAGCCGGCAATTATTTTGATTGCTCGTGTTATGATGGAAAAAATAAATGTGTGGAATTATGTGAAAAATTGCATTACTTTTCGCAATTACTGGAGATTTAGTTGAATACATTGCCCCAATACAAATATGAAATATGTATACAACATACGGGTCATGTTGGACCTACGGCATAATTGTTACCTATACGTCGATACCTTTACGTTCGTGTGGGGCACAACAACAATGCAAAAATCTAGCTGGTATTCAAAAAGAAAAAAAAAGATCTATATATTTTAGTTGATACACGAGAGACCTTCATCGGACACAATGGCCGCACACGAGTCCCGTCGATGTTGCGATCGCTTTTGGTAACAACGTGCGTTTTACCTGGTAGGCTGTTGTACGTGCATTTTCAACGACCCATTATAACAAGAAAAATTCCCCTAGCGGTTCCAAAAACGATAGAAATTTTACAGGGATTCACTATTACACGGTGTTTGATTTCAGTGAACCCGAGGCTAAAACATCATTATAAGATGCAACGACTGTATAATATTGTTATTGAAAGATTTAGATAGGTAACAGGTGAAAATATAAGAAACCACTATATTTGGATTATGAAAATACTGATAGTAAATAGGGTAATTCATTTGAATAAACTCCGTCGTGGTTAAAATTGAATATCATAATAATAAGAGTACTTGTACACGGAAAGAAATATATATGATAATGAACAATAAAAAATTTAATCATAATCTCCACATGTATATGGAAAAAAAAATCACAACCGCATTGACTGAAAGTTCATTTTATATAAACTCGAGCGGTTTCACTTTTACAACGATAATAAGGTCTACCTAAGCGGATTAAGAAACGTTTGGTCGGTTCAAGGGTTATGGTACTTAAATTATTTATAACAAATGCACGATTTTTTTTTTTACAAGCTGCAGTACGTCCAATGATATCCTTTCTGGTTGTTAACGGAGGTCGCCTTTGGATAATTTAATATTTAATTCGGAGGAAATTTTTCCACTAAGGAAAACATCCACTTACGAGTTATTTTAGCAACATAAAACGGAATTTATAGTGTCGGTCGAGCGTTTTTTTTTTTATGTCTGGATTTTCTGCGGAGCTTAAGACGATTGAGCAATAAATTTTTAAAAACGTTGCTCGACAATCTTGGTACCTTAGAATCGAGAGTAAAAAAGTTTTTCGCAAACTAACCTGATAAGTAGACGAGAAAAGCGCACAGCGGAATCCTCATGTTGAATTAGGTGTCGTTAGTTTTTTCTCAAATGTAAACCATATGAAAAATATCACTTGAAAACAAGTTACAAAGAAAAACACAAGATCCGTAATACGGTTACCGCATTTTTTTTTTTTTTTTATCAAATGTGACCTTATAGTTAAGTATCGAACACTCGCAAATAATCTAATGAATATTATTATTATTATTCGATTATATAACAACAAAACTATTCGCACAACCGAACGGCAGTAAAATTGTGTTGGTCGGCAACGAGCTGAATTTGTATTCGAAAATACGGAAACGCGATGAATAAAATTTCGACCGTTAGCCAATTTGACTGCACCCGACGGACGGAACACACAACACTCTCGTGAAGTCACCGGCCGAATGCTGAGCCGGCAGTCGCGCGCCACACGCGGACTTGGTGGGGTTGGAGCCGGTTTTTTCATCTCTTGTAGACGGCAAACACCGTCGGCTGTAACGTGGCGATGCCAAGCGGTGTTATGGCTCCTCCAACAACGTACTCTTATTGTAGTCAAAACAATGAGCGTAATATTGTTGTGGTCAATGGTTTTTTTTAGCACATGCTTGTTGTCAAATTATCAGTAGTTAACGAGCCGAGGAGCCGTCTCTTATTGTTTACTCCTTATTGATTATAATCAAATTTTGTAAATCAGGCTTGTTTATGTATTTATCTGTTACAGTCCGTGATAAGTGACTTGAAGCGATTATGCTTCCCTCGAAATATTTGATTAAATACATTTTTCAGTAGTGTAAAAAAAAATGTTGGGCTTTCATTTTACTGTTGCTCGAGAACGCTGATTTAGTCCTACAATAATTGTACTAATATAATATAACGATCAAGTTTAAGTAATAATGTAGCTATAGTATTATGCGTTGTGCTTATCAAAGTTAATTTGCTGTTTTATGGCTGCGCATATTTATAGTTCTTGGTAACAATTCTTAGAACGCGTTATTTTGTCAAATTGGAATTACCGTAGAATTTTAGTTTCAAATTAATAAATCAATATTATTTACTCTTTACAAAGCAATATTAATCTATCATATATTGTATAATATTATTTCAGTTATGCTAGTAAAATAACCAAATTATCTAACCATCGACAGCTTTAAAGTGTGGTCATTATGATTGCTTAATGCTTTGTTTTTTGATTAGTTGAATTACGATGATGATATTATTATTCGTTAGAAATGACATACATTATTTGTTTAAACTGTAGGATTTCAAAAATTATTTATTCGTCAATTTTTCCGTGAAGTTTTTTGTTCTACAGTTATTTACAATGATTTATTGCATGTTACGTATTGTCATTTAGTTAATTATAATTTAATAAACAGTTTCCCTAATAACGTTTGCTGATTTTATTACACGATAAGTACATTATCACATAATTTTTATTTTCAGCAGTGTATTTAGAATTTATTCTAGAAAGTGAACTATTCAATTTGTTCACTGTGATACACATGCTTAATGATAATTTTTTTATGAAAAACTCACTAATAATTGATGTTCAAAAATAAGTTGATCACACGTTTAAAAAATAACATTGGTGTAATAAACACATTGTTACCAATTATTTATTTACTCGAAAAATAAGATAATTTTAAGTCTAGAGTTATCTTTGATAATTCAATTGAGATTGATAGATAAAATATAATATATAAATGTATTATATTTATTAACAAATTTAAATTCACAATTATATACAATTACTTGGTATACATTTGACGTTCTTCCTACATGTATTATAGAAATAAATTGCTTTCAAAGAATTTACTAGTTTTAAAATTATTATTTTTTATAAGTGCCGTTTTTGAGGCATAACTAGAAGATTAAAATAATTGGTATATTTTGTGTACAATGATTAAAACTAATGAATGTATCAACCTTTTGATTTAATTTTAATGATGTTAACATGAATTATACTCAATTTAATTTTGCTTAATATAAATAAATAAATATGAGTCATCCAGTTAAAAAAAATTTTTTTTTGTAATTAAACTTTTTTTCCGTCCAGTTGTAATCCAATCCGCTAAGGATAAACAAAATAATTTTGTTTTGAATTATTACAACAATTTTTTTTTGGAAATATTTCCTTTTGAAATTAGACAACTCAAATATTTTTTAAATTGAACGTTTACAAATACAAAAATAATTCAGAGAAATGGGTTAACATAATGTATAAATTTCAATATCGGGTGGAGTAAACGTTCTCTATTACAAGTTATTTTCATCGTTTCAACTTGTTCCTTTTACTTAATTTCAAGGGATTTAAACCATATAAAATTCACTAATGCTACGTGTCTTTTAAATCGTTTAACCTTTTCTAAATAAACTACATCATCAGGTAAAATTGAGTACTACAAAAAAAATCATGTTTCACATCTTAAATGGTGGTCCATTATAAAAAAAAATATAAATAAAATATAGAGCCACCTCGTAGGATCAAATTGTACTTGCTTTTTAAACTGTGCACTATAATCTTATTGTAAACTTACCAACACGTTTTTTTTCATAATTTTTACTTGCTACTGTTCTACATTTCTATGTTTCAATAAATAAATAACAAATGCATTTTATTTTTATTTCAACTATGTTCCCCAAAGGATGTATAATGTATCATTTATAAAATAATCAATTGATACAGATATAAATAAATAGTATTTTTTATCCAAAGTAGGTAAATTAAAATGTGAATTTTGCAGTTGTTACATAGTTACACTAAAATAATCAGAATTATATAGTACTTCCTATTAGCATGTGATTACAATGTCCACTAAAAGCATCAGAACTAACCCTACTGCGCTCATATAGCCGAGGCGTTTGCAGGTAGTTAAAATTGCACGGCGAATCTGTTTAAGTCTCATAAAACGTTAATAAAATAGTAATAAAAAATTTAAACTGGTTGCACAGCAATGATCGGTTGTAAATGTGTAAACGTTTCAAACTGTGTCATAATTTACTTTTTAAAAACAACAATTTTTATCTTTTAATGAGTGTTATCGAGCTACTATGCGATTATTGTAATCATGCGATGAGTACCCTAAGAAAACAGCATTAAACTAAACAATATAAAATGCTTCCCTAATAAAAGAAACTCGCATAACTATTAATCTCGTCGAAATCACTGAACAGTAAACTATTATGTTTCCGTCTAAAATTTTTTTCGTGAGAACTTTTTGGTTGTGTTAAAATATTTGTAACGTTGGGCATGATCAGAAATATTTAGCCGAGTATCTAAACACAAGATCCATAACTAATTATTTTGTTTAGTGTTTTGTTAGTTTACATTCAACCACGTATTCTGCATGATCAAATAGTGTTTAACATATTTGGCTTGATTGGTGTTATTGAATGGCTGTAGAAAGAAATTCGTCGTGCTCGTTATGCACGTTTAAATATACAAAGATTGTGAAAAACATTTTTTTTTTATTCAACATTCCTACGTGATTTGTCGTACTTTGTTTACCTGCCTACCGATAAATGATGCGTTCCTCGAAGACGCCGCCGACAGACTTAAATTATCATCATAATTGTCACGTTATGACCATTCAAGTAAATCGTTTTATTACTCTTACGTCCATTAGTTGCTCAGCTCCGCCTGTATTTCTATACGAAAAATATATGCACATAATTGTTAGGGAGAATCCCTCAAATTGCCGTACGCTAAACAGTTATAAATTCCTATAGTTGACGACTTAATGTACATTAAAAACGTAATTAATATAATCGAGAAGTAATTGGATCCACAAATATATTGTTGTAACAATTAATCGTTTGTATTGATTTGTATTATGAGAAATTTTAGAGTATAAACCAATAATGTGCCTTTCATTAATATGCTTTATGGTTGCCACATTCATATTATTTCTATGGCAAGTTTCGCGATTGCTTCACCGCATTTACAGTGAGAAACGGCGAACAATTTTAGTGTTGCCCATTAAATATTATGTATATTATACTATTAAATTTATGTCCATTACCTAGATACGTAAAATCATGATGCGCACCAATGAATATTAAAAACGAGATGTATAAAATCAATCAAGATAGTTTTTTTTTTTATGTTTTCCAACACTTTTTTACTTAATAAGAAATTTTATTTTGTTGGCTAATAAACATACCATGTTTAAGAGAAATCAGGTACATTTATTTAAAAAAAAAAATGTAATTTATACTCCCCGTATGGAATAAATTGGTATTCTACACATAAAACTATATTGTACTCGTATAGTTTTTAATATTCTTTGACTTGACGATTTTGAACATTTTGGTTTTTATTATTTTACGATGTAAATTTTAAACTACAGTTATTATTATTTTTCGTTTATTCTAAATACTGTAGTTTTGTATTTTTTTTTACTGTATTGATATTTATGTATTTATCTATATATTAGCATGGTACCAGACTTGTATTCAGGGGGACACGATTGGTCACATGCCTGAAGGCTGCAAAATATTTCAATGTAATCAATTTTAAAAAAGGTAATGAAAAAAATACTTTTATTCGATATTTAAGTAATTTGATAATTAGGAAAATGTTTTTTAACACTGTCTAACTGTAATATTGTTTACAATCGTCAAAATAATAATACTTCAATAATAAACGTATTCGAAAAGACCTATTTTTAGCAATCAATGAAACAATGATAATTTTATAGTGATATTCAATAGTAATTGCTTTGTGACAATGACGCAGTTTTTTATATATACCATGTAGTTGTATTTTGTAAAAGGCTTATTATTAATAATTATTGTGTATAATATATTAACATAAATCGTTTTACACTTGTATGTATTATTACTTTATATATTATTAATTGTGTGTGTATTTTGCATTAGCACATTGATATAGTATTCATATTATATTTCATACATGAATTGGATAATAGTTTTCTACACGTATAGCATTACATAATATTTTATATTTCTTAGTATTCTAGAGCGACTAATTGTACCGAGCAGCGGTAATTTCGGAAAGTAAACGCGTATCTGAGTTTGAATAATTCCGCATAATGACTAATTTTAAATATTGAATCACGTCTTATTAATTATAGTGAATATATAATTGAAGATTTTTCCAATAATCGAGAAAGGAGAAATTACATTAAAAAGTATATTATGTAAATAGGTTAATTGAAAAAATATTTTAATTTATTTTTACTATTAAATGATTACATATTACCAACATTACATTTATAAGAAATATTTAAGAATTTTGATCATAGAAGGAGTAATTAGTGTAATATTGATATTGTTTTTGGGAAGTTAAACATAAACTTGGGACGCCAAAATTTTCAAATACGGTTTTGCATGATACTATACAATTTTTATCTAAAACAGCTTAACTTTTATTATATTATAAATCGTTACTTAGTTTTTGGATTTGTCACAATGTTTACATTTAGACAAGTAACCTTATCCGTTTTAAACAGCCGTCAAAAACATATATATGAAAAAAAGAATAATTAATTAAATAATTCAAAATTTTACCTAAAAAAATTGAATTCTATAATTTAATCTTAAAAAAACATTGGACTCGGCAAGATATTTGTAACCATTAAGATGACCAGTTGCATTTAATATCCAGTTTTTAATTAATTCTTATTCATGTTTCATTAATTTAAAGAAAATTATCAATACAGTATTGAAAGCATTTGGTACTTAAATAACGTTCAAGTATAGTAAAGAGAAGAAGTCAATAGTAGAACTCAAACAAATAATTTATGCAGGGTTCATAAAGCGAATGCGTGTTTACTTTTCTGAAGACTAAAAAACGTTACTTGAATATTAATTGGTATGGATAACGATTATTTTTCGGTGTATTACTATTATTATGTTTATATTCACTGTAATATTACATCTCCAGCCGGCAGGTGTATCGTTATAGTAATTAAAATACACATTTACGATTAATTTTAAACAGTAGTACAGCTACCCACCAAACTAATTTAAAATACGTCGTCATTATTTCTAAAGATTTTAATTCCTGTTAGTATTTATTCTTTTAATTTCTAATCAAAATTAAATTAGCATTACTCTTACAATAATAATTACATATTTTGTTTGTAAATTAAAATATCAATTTTGTTTATTTTTTCTTAAAGTACGATTATAGGTCGTTTATAATCAGGGGCGATCCTAGAAGTTATTTTTAGGAGGGTGTGGAATGAAGGAATTCGTTCCAAAAATAATAGACTCTTGTTTTTTTGTAGAAATTAACCTAGTAACTGCTTCTTTCCAAAAATGAAAAAACTAAGAACGTGATCAATTTTTTATGTATGAGCAACATGAACAAAATTTATAGTTTCTTTAATTTTATGTTTTTAAAATTTATCAACCATTGTTTTTCTTATTAGTAGAGTTTATTTACAATAATAAAAAACATAATAGGCAAATCTGATATTAGATACAAAGCTTGTTATTTACAATGACTTAGATGGGAGGCTAACTAGTGACAGAATTCTAGTTTAAGGGTTTTTTTCTTAATATTTCAGAAGGTCTCTGCACCATCGCTTTTTGAGACGATGGGATTGGTTATATTAAATTTTTTTGAGGAATAAATTTGATATTAGAGAATTGTGATTAATTCAAGCTTACAATGGAATCTAAGAGTTTCGTGCTACTTCGTTTACAATTTCCAGTTTTAGATAATTATGCAGTGTGTTGTTTAAAACGTATTAAGAAAGTTATAAGCCGAGTGCTATGGATTGAAATGTCAGAATAATTTTGTTTGGATGATTTAGCATAGCTCCAGATCTAAACTCTATAAGTCCAAACTGGTCGAATCAATATTTTATAATTTTGACACACTACTCTAATATTAATAAAATTATCAAAAATATTAAAATAAATACTACACTAAAAACTTAATATTTTGAAAGTTTAAGATCGTAAACGTAATCTGAGATATCCAGAGTGGACTTTGTCCCTTGATTTTGTCGCAGCTCTCTCCCTAAAAAAATGATGAAAATTACCTGTTAATTAAACAAAAATTTAAAAAGGCAAGAAATTAAGTTAGATATTCCAAACACTTTGTGTCAAATTTTGCCTATACATTGGATTATTAAATTATAACCTATACTTAAATATTAAATTATAGTTATAACATTAAGATAATAATAATAGCAGATAAGTAAATATTTTTTTTAACAAAAAAAAATTAAGAAAAGGTGAACTAATTCTTTTTGAGAAAAAAGAACTAGTATGTGGAATGAGTTCCGTTTACAAAATAATTTTCTCAACACTGATTTTGCCAATTTTGGTGATAAGTCTGCGAACAAAATTACCTCAATGAGTAAAAAAGTCCACAATATATTCAAAAAATAATAACCACGAATATAACTTTAATAAACATTTGAAGAGTGTGACACCTCGACATACCCAAAGAAATCTCTTCTGGTTTAAAATAACTTATTTTCCGATTTGTAAATATACATTTTTATTACTAAGAAACTGAAATCAAAATATACTTAATAGTTCATTAACTAACAAGCTAATTTAAGTATTAAATGCATTTAAATACTCTTTTTGAAATCTTGTTTAGATAATAAATATTGAAGTACTTAATATGACTTCAAAATACTGATAGGTACAATATAATTCACAAAATAATTTAATTTTAAATGCCAAATAGTGTTTCAATAAGTTTTATTAAGGTTAAACTCGCAACGAGTTGTAAGTTCTTAGATTGTAACTTATAAAATAAAACTAAAATCGGAGTATACTTTTGTTTTATATTTATATTTTAATTTTTGATCCGGCACATCTAAATTGGTACAACGCAATTGAAGCTTTTGAAAAAATAAACTATTTCGTAAATCCGTATTTTTACTGTACTTCTTGATTAATTAGTTTAATTTTTATTAACATGTCTATGCTTATTATTCACTGAATAAAAAAAAAAAAAGTCTATGAACTTTTTGTGCGATCATAAGTTTTAGGCACACGACAGCTTCGATACTTTATAGTAACATTGAGTTACGACTATGGGTAAGGATTTCCTTCCTTGCAAAAGTATTTATTAAACTAGAATAAACGTTGTAGAACAAAATGTTATAACATATTTTATAACTTATTATTGTAGAACTATAGCTTATTTTAGAAAACAACAAAGCAATTTATATTTTTTATTACTCTCAATGATGAAGCCAGGAAAAGATTTATGTCGGATTGTATCAAATGTGAAAGAGAATATCAAATTGGTTATCAAGTGTATAAAGTAAAACAAGATTTTATGATCTCTGGTAGTTATTCATAAAAGTATGACTTAACATTACTTGTTGACCTATAACTAGAATTATAGTAAACAATTTTTCCGTCTAAAATAAAATATTTTACTTGTTAGATAAATGTAGTTTACTGAAGTTTACAAAATACTTATTTTATAAATTTAATTTTTCATTTAAATTTATAAATTATCAGACAACTAACTAATTTATTTATTTTTTAACTTTTCTTTGAATTACTAACTATAAATAGATGAGTTATTCGAAAATTAAAAATAAAATTAGATAAAATATGTTATAAAATAATGAGTATGTTAAGGAACGTTTTACCTTTATTTTCATTTCATTATTACTGTAGCGGTTAGGTTTACGCAGTTATAGAGATGACCGTATAAATGATCAAGTATTTAATTTCTACAGTTCGTCCTCAATATGTTGGCAGTAAGTTGAGGGACATTCCATTAACTTTTATGATGTTAATAAAAAATATTATACAACGTGCCCTAAATATCGTTATGTTAAGTAATTTTTTGTATTTATTAAGGGCTAAAATGCCTATATTTTCTAATTAACACTCATAAATACAACTTTTTTTAAATATCCTTTCTACTTTTTTTATTGATTGGAAATATTTACTTTTACAAAGTTTAAGCATTTAATAAATTTAACTAAGATTGGTTAAAAGTAAAAAATAATTTTATATTTATTTAAAATTATTTTAACAAATTTAAAACTCTAACGAGATTTGTTACAGTAATAATAGCATGTAAAAAAATTGTTTAAATTGGATTATTTTCACGAATTTTTAAATTGACATATCATTTAGTTAACTCAAGAAACGACTTTCATTATAAACACTTAAATTTTTGTCTTAATCTTTTAAAAAAAATTTTATCAAGATATTTTTGTGTAGTCCCATCTATTAAATAGACTAGCATTCATTTTAAAAAACCGCGCTCGGCTTATTATAAAACGTTAAGTTTATGTAAACTTCTGTCTTCAGGGTATTTGTTAAATGAAGAATTTAACGATGATGGATGACTTAATAGGTTTCTACAGGAGAAATCGATAAATTTTTTGGTAAAGAATTATAAGCCGGGTTCCAATTACTAGTCTATTTCCGAATATACGTTATTTGTCTATATTTATGAAGCTGTGAGAGAGGTGTACTTGTACGAGTGTTCAAGGAATCTTCCCGACGGCTGTCGGTATTTGTGACACGAATCAAAGGGATTATAAATATTTGTTCGAATACGCAATAGATGGGAACGGTGTACTACTTTATTTATTTAAATATTATTTTTATTCAATTCATTTAATTATATGTTTTAATTAGTTAATAAAATACATCTTCAATTGTACTATATTATTATACAAACTGATTTTTTAACACAAACTAATCAATTACCCTTAAAATAATGAGTTTTATGAAATTACCTGTTATAAAATAATTTTTAGGTCCATCGCTTATATCTTATAGAGTTGTCAACTAATATTAGCTTATTAACTTAAAAAATTAATAAGTTTTTTTTTTTTTGGATCGAGTATTCAATAATAATTAAAACATGGAAAATACAAAATAATTTTACAAATAGACCAGTAATGGGAACTCAGCTATACATTCAATATGATATAAGTTATTTATATAGAGTGTTTAGTAAGTAAGGAAATGTTCTCAATATTTGTAACAACTGACCTATTTTCTTACTTATTGAACCATTCTGTACAGTATATGTTTGTTTCAGTATTTCTAATATGTTATGAAAATTAATAAATAATAATTTTATTTAAATATTTTATGAGTTTGTTCTTTTGAGATGATCTCTTTAAATTATGTTATAAGAAATAATAATTTTTAAATGGGCCACAAAAAAGTATTAGTACTTTCAAATTTGTTTCCTGGAGACATGTAACAACTGTAGTAATTAAAGTAGTTGTATTGTGAGAACATTATTCAAGCAAATAATTGGTCTTATGTGAATTATCATTTCTTTTTAAATTAAAACTTAAAATAAAAATTATTCTTTCCGGAATTATATGAATGTGTGCGCACTGCATTTAATATAATATTAGATTTATTCATAATTCTAATTTATCATACATATACAGTATAGTTTGGTGAAGTTTACATTTATTTTTCTTACTCATTTTAGTATTTTATCATGTTAGAAAAACTGAAATGCGAAATTTACCTCACCAATAAAAAAACACAAAATGAGAAGAAGTCGCTACTTGTCTGTTTTAATAATAAAAATAAATAAATAAAATTAAAAAAACGTTTATGAATGTCTATATTTTGTAGGTTACACTCAAATATTACATAACATGTGCACGCGACTTCAATACATTTCGTGTGAAATAACTATTTTGATTAACTCAAAAATATATTTAGGAGAAATATTTTATTACCATCCTATTTTAGTTTCTGATATATCTTAATCAAAAGTTTAATAGACTTCGGGTTTAATATAAATAAATAACATTAAAAAAATTAAACAATCAACATAAATAAATCGTGTTTTAATTAGTATTTCATTTAATCTAAAAAATAAAGATGAATAACTAAAAATAAAAAACTTTTTGTAGTTAGTAATGTACAAGAACGTTTGAGTTATTGTTTTAGAAACATTTAGATAAAATAATATTGTCAAACTATTATTTTTTTATTTTAAACTTCACGCTGGCGCTAGATTTTTATTTGTGGTTTATTTTTTAAGTACAAAAAGACTATAAATATGTTAATTCAAAAAACATAATTTTAACAACGGAAAAATAACTCATATCTATGTAAACTAATATCGAAACCAAAACGGAAACGTATACCCACACAAAAGTTATGTGACTCGATGAAAAAATTAATTTATTAATTGTATATTTTTGTTTTCCTAACTAATAGCCCGTGCGCTTAATTTTATTTTATTTTATTCATACGATGATGCACCTAACAGAATTAAATGATATGAAAACATGTTTGGAATTCGGGGAGGGGGTTTGAAACAAAGATAGATTAAGAAATGTTTTTCAATTAGTGTCCTGGAAATAATAATTGCTTAATCCAGTCTTGACTTTAAGTATTTAATAGTTTTAACGAACCTATTGTTTGTTAAACATAAAGATCAATATTTTTTTTAAACTTAATAATAATTAATTATATTTAAAGAAGTAGTGATTAATGAGACTACATTTTATTACATGTATTTACATTAAACTATATTAAACAAGAAGAAACAAGAACCCTTTAGAGAAATACATTTTACAGTGCTACTATAACATTAGAACAGGAAAAAAATATTAAATATATACATATATATATAAATATATGTACGTGGCGAATAATAATAAATAACAAAAGTATAAATAACAGTAATAATATTACAATATATCATTGAAAATGTAAATCAAATGAATAACTGATGAAGAGCTCATTATAAATTTTGCTTAAAAGAATCGCGTAACAAAAAGACGAAATCTAATTTCTCAGCAATATGATTGGCTTAAATAAGAGTTCTTGGAAAAAAAGATTAGGAGCTATAGTTATTTTAATAATATCTGCAACATTTCTCCTTAATTCACAAGATGTGAATCCCAATTTTGATAATGACAAGTTATTAGGTTTATTAAATTTATAACTTAAGAGCTTAAAGAACTCGATTTGAACATTATCATTTAAATATCTGTATAAAAAATAACTCGGTGACCATACAACTGAACTAAATTCAAAGTGAGATCTAACTAATGAAAAAAATAAAATTTTAAAAACATTGATATTTTTAAAATCGTTCGTGTTCCTACTGTGGTGAAGAAGTGTATTCTACGCCCGTTTCCAGTCAATTGGAAGAGTACCAATAGGAAGAGTCAAATTATTACTACAACGTAACGTTTACTATGAATACTGATCACTTATTTCGTGATCATGTCTCCTTTTACATTTTAAGATTACAGCAATAACAACTTAATACAAGGTTAATATTTATAAATCAGAAAACATCATTAAAGTATAATCTTAATATCTAAATTAAAAATCTATTAAGTGTTGACACATATTAAAAATGCCGTTTACGACACTACAATAAAGCCCAACATTTGAAAAGTTTTTTTTATCATAATATTCATTAGTGATAAAAAAAACATATTAGAATCAATAATCTCTAAGGCTCTAATAGAAGTAACCCTTTATAATACAATTATCAAGTTTATAATTAAAGGTAATCGCATTATTTGAACGAGTAAAAGTTATAACACTACATTTATTTATATTAAAAGGTAAACAATTAATAGACTCCATGTAATAAATCTATTTGAATTTAAGATGTCAGCTGGATATTTAATACTAGAAAATAGTTTAGCGTCATCAGCAAGCAACCGGAATAATTTACCAGAACTATCAAAAATAAAAACTAGATCATTTATAAATAAGCGAGGGCCAAGGTACAAACTTTGGGACACACCCGAAGTTACTAAAAACTCATTTGATACAAATAAAGATGATAACTTCATAGTTTGAGTACGAAAATTAATATTGGATTTAAACCATTCCAAAAATTAACCATAAATGTCAAATAAAACTAATTTATTTAAAAGAAGGTCATGATTAATTTTATCAAAATCTTTTTGATATACAATATAATTTGAATCCGTTTGATTGTCATCATTGAGGGCAGCAAGTATTTTAGACTGTTAAAAGACTTATAAAAAATAAGATGTAAAGGTTTTAAAAGTACTGAGCTACACAATTTTAAAAACACTATCAGGTCCGGTACATATATGCGTATCCAAGCTACCTAATAAATCAAAAATTTCGTTATGATCAATAGTCCAATAATTAATATTAACATTAATATTATTAATTGAAGCAACATTTAAAATTTGGAACTTTATGTTATGATTTATTGAATCAGCCACATAAACACTAGAAAAATAATTAGCAAATAGTTGGACAGTTTCAGAAATATTAGTAGATCCGATGTTGTCATATTTAACATATTCGAACACATTACTATTTGATTTTCTAAGGGAATTAGCATATTTCCAATAAAAATTTATATTTGATTGAATGCTATTTTCAATATTAATAACATATTAAAGATGGCAGCATGAAATAAGAAATTACAATTTTTTCCGAAGATTAAAAAATATTAGACAATTTTCATGGGAAGGGAAAAATGTATATTTTTTTTATCAAAAAATAAGCTCCTAAGCTCAGCATTTGTCCAAAACGTTGAGTAATAACATGAATATTAGTTTTGGGGACTAATAAAGAAAAATAATGATAAATAATTTCACAAAATTGTTCAATTAATGTTTGAAAGATAAATTGTTATTTAAATTTAGTTGAAAGTCGATACTTGATTGAAAAAGAGAAACATCCTTAAAATTACAGTTGTTAAAATTATATACCTGAAGGTCTCCTCATTATTAACAAGTATATCCACGATTTTTTTTAGTTTTATGCGAGGCTAAATTAATATTATGATTTTGTTTGACATGAATGTCACATATTGTATAATATTAACTACAAAATAATTACACTACAACAGTATCACACAATGTGAGCGACAGACACATGAGCTCATATATGATACACTTGATTGTCAAGTCACGCTCGAAAACTTTTTTTCAGGATCGGTTGTCCAACTATTTCTATTCTCAATCAATGAAAGTGATAGAGAACGATAATATTAATGTATTAGAGAGTGAGACATCATGAATGCATTAAGAACTCACCAGATTGCCCACTCTGCAGCACAAGTCTGCTTATTCATAGAAACGGAAGTTATAACCAAAAGCTTTCGATCTCTCCATTTACTTTACGAATGTCCGTAGCTATTTATGTAAAATGTAAATTACAAAATGTAAAATTAAAATATCGGAGTGTATGGTGTAGGTTCATGTTAAGTCATAAAACGGGAGATATTATACTGGCTCAGTATTTAGTCTAGTGTTTTTCGTATCGTAAACATTGGGCATTTTTTATGGCCACATTTGTTCCCTTTCAATTGCACTTATCAAGAAACATCGATAATATACCACATGTGTTAAGCTACGTGATTTTATAAAAATAAAACAACTTCCATCACGAGAATAATTTACTACACATCCTAACCTTTGATGCATCTTTTTTATTTCTCGAGAGAAAGCACTTATAGTAAATATTCAAAACTGTTATATTTTAATCGTATTCTAAGCACACGTACGTTATGGTAATACCGTAGGTGATGTAAAAAAAGTTGTTTTTCTTTATTAATTACACTTAATTATATACTATTATACAGTAGCCCAACCCCTAAAAAATACAAATATTTACTATTTATGTGCATATTTTCTATGTTATAATAACATTCTAAATACTACACTAACCAAATTCATTTCAGTAATGATATTTTAATGAGCGACAATCTATTTTGTAATCTCGAGGAAACTTCGCTATTATGTAATTGTAGTGTAAGGGACACTATTGGAAAAAGGAAAGTAATTAAATACTACCACGTTTTACAAAAATAAACAACATAATTGCTATCGAATCAGTTGACAATAATTTCACTCATTATACATGTATATTATTTTAAATTTCATAAAAAATCGATTGTGTTACGTTGAAAACTTTTTATTACAACAGTTACTAGCAATTATCTAGATGCACTCGATTGAATGTAGATGGTATTTTCTATAAAATATTCTCCAGTAAACACAATAAATGTTTAAAATTAAAGAATAAAAATATAATTACGAACATTAAAAAGCTATTATTATATTTATTCATTCTGTTTCTGCATTTTCTTCATAGAGTTTAAATAAATTTTCTTAAGTACGGAACAAACGAAAAAATATTATCATGTAAAATTTCCGGTTTGAAACCAGCTCGTTGATGACCACAATAAAACAAGATTCTAATAATACACCTAATTTTTAGAGTGTAGCTATATGTTATGTGCATTATAAACCTTCGTAGCAGCAGTTAATTATTTAAGGCATTTGCCAAGAAATACATAGTTTTCTAAACTAGTTTTACTATAATTTGGTTTATTAGAAATAGTATTACTTGTTGAAATATGAAATCGTTAATGGTATAACCGGATGCTATAAATTATGGATATGTTGAGTGTTTTGAGTTACATCAACATGTTTTACTAAAATTTCAAATGATAAAACTTGATATAAATCGTTTAATGAAGTTACTAGGTCTATTATTAATTTTATTAATATACAAAATAAATTAATACGTTTAAATAAAAAATATTTCTATTTTTCATTATTATGTAATGAAATAAAATTTTGGAATTACTACATTGAAGTTAGTGGTATATAATATTCAAGAAGCTTTGAGATCCAATCTTGACTATAAACGTTTAAATAAAAATAACGTCTTAACATTAATAGTGTATGCTGAATAAACAACTTTTTGACATTAATATTTTGTAATTGCTTCGTAGAGATGTTATGTAAAATTATTTAGAAGTATACTTAGTTAACTAGTATTGTGCTAATATTATATTATACATAAAATTATGCACGAAGAAACTGTAGACGTGAGGATTTTTAATCTTTAAGATTCAAATGGACTTCTCAGAACTTCTCTGAGTCAAATAGGAGTAATGTTAAGTTTTTGATTTCTATGTATGCACACATGGTTCTAATAATATTACTCAATTTAATCGAATACTATATATATATACTCAGGTAATTATATAAAGTACAGTATAATACCTAATAACTCACATTAATGTAGTTATTCCTAGAATTTATTTTAAGGTGTAGTTTACACACGTAAGACTAATAATAATAACATTAGAGATACAATGGATTATATATTATTTCAATAAATTGGTTAAATGCCTTCATTTTATTATATTTATAACATTATGTGACTATGTTCTTTTCCGGTCTAATCTTGGATCATCACTACCATAGATCTGATGATTTATTATTTCAAATAGCTTATACATTTTTTTCTTTATTTCAGTTAGCTTCGTTCAAAAACAAACTAGAATAGATTATGATTTTTTTCTATCTACCTTTAAATGATAGTCGCCTACTATACACTGTCGACAATTCCATAAAAAGTATACAGCTATTCTGATCTTAACCAGTTCTCTGTTTATAATTATATTGTCATTTTATGGCTTTTGTACAATAGCACGTACCGTCCTTCGAATGCGCTATGTAGTTCATCATAATCGACTAGTGTCGAGTTAGTATTGTTTGAAGTAACGCATTTATTTTTACAACATTTTTTATCTTTTTAACTATTTTCATTCCTTTTTTTTACAATTTAAGAGAAAGACGTCAATTACATTGGCAACTATTACTGTCGACTAAATTCCGGTTCTATAAATTATAATTTCATGACAGTATTTCATATTAAATCACAAATAACTGTCGAAACGAACTAATATAAAAAAACGTGTACTTTATTAAAATATACAACTGTATCTTAGTAAACTCTCTAAATGTATCAAACACCATTGTGTATTTATTTCAGTTGGAAAATATACAAATATTTAAAGCTCAAATTCTATTTGTTTTAATAATCAAAAATTGTATTCAATAATTCTGGTTTTTTTTTACAATATTCAACTAAAAAAATGCTTTTTTTAGCGAGGCAAGTGACCTTATGCCGACTAAGTATTTTAACATTTCTTTTACAGAGTGAACCTTTTCATTATTGTCTAATCTGGGTTGATTTTTTAAAAGCTTANTTCTGGTTTTTTTTACAATATTCAACTAAAAAAATGCTTTTTTTTAGCAAGGCAAGTGACCTTATGCCGCCGACTAAGTATTTTAACATTTCTTTTACAGAGTGAACCTTTTCATTATTGTCTAATCTGGGTTGATTTTTTAAAAGCTTAATCGAATTTCACATTACCTGGCATCTGTTAAACTAATATTGATGACCCTTTTTAACTTGACATTATTGACACTACAGAGAACTCACTAGAGTGACATAATATATTACTTCCATTGGTACAGTTAAAAATATATATATATATAATAGAATCAAAAAGTGAAATAATGTATTTTTTGCTTGATATTTCTGATATTGACATTTAAATATTTTGAATTGAAATTTTAAAAATTACTTTTTGAATAAGTAATCAAATTTTGACTATAAAATATAATTAAAATATTCGAAGCACTATAAGTTTTATAACTTGTATAATAAATAAAGAAATAATAATGGTAATTATATATAAAATTGGGAAATTGTCCAAAAATAAAATTAGTCCTTCCGAAAATTCAAGAAAATTTTTAGTAATATATAAATAATTTTAGGGAGGGACTACATTTTAATTTTCCCTTTCATAATTATTTTCCTATAGTGGTAGAGATGGGAAATTTTATGTTGCTGCCGACAACACTTTTTTTAATATGGGCCTGAATAAAATTTTCAATTATCAAAATATGTATCGACATCTAGAATCTTTGATACTAAATACAAACAATAAATTCATTCGACCTTAATAAATTTATGCGTTTGGTATAGTTGCCAAATTTAAATTGTTTAACTTTTAAGTTATAAACCAAGGTTAACCAATTAATTATATGAAGCAGTTAGGTATGTTAAAGTATATTTTTACAATAAATTACACAAGAGTTATGTTCATTTTATTGAATATAAAGTTAATTTTAAATCGCTTTAAGTCAGAATATTGCCTATATTTTACTCCTTGAAAGAAACACGAGTCTCTTAAGTTAAATAGCTTATATTACTACGGAATAGTATTTAAAATTCCACGCCAGACGTTAAACATTTTTTAAATGGCTTTTATTCAACTGGAAAGCGATAACGATGCTAAAACAACGCAAGGTAGGCAATCGAAAATATATTTATACTAAGTCAAAGTCGTATGTGACACATGCTAAAATCATCCTCTAAGATAGACCAGAAGAGCGACTTTGAGGTTTAATGTTTGCTACCGAAAACTTTTATTTACAATATCATCTATGCATTTTATGCGTTACGCAGAATAGACGGTGAAAAGATAAGGGGAAAGGGCCGATTCTTGCTAATGTGCTTCGTACGTGGTGGTTCTAAACTTTGGTTCCTTTTTCTAATCGTGTTTTTGTTTTCTCTTCTGCAAAGTGCATACAAATTTTAAATAATAAAACAAACAATCGTAAAACAGAATATACTTAATGGGATTCAGTATTGTTGTACGTCGTTTCATAGATACATCTATCAACGTTTCTCAACGTCTAGAACATTATTTATCCGTTTTACTGTTGTGAGTTGCCCGTTCGTAAAGGTTCAATATAAACTTTCTGTGAAAATTTCAAAGTCCCATTTGGCGGATTCCCCTGTAACAATAATAATTATTATTATACATATTTAACAGAAATAAAATGTCCGTATCATGACGGTAAGCTATAATTTGTGTCTGTACATTGTACGGGCTGATCTAAGACTTCAGCGTTGACCAACTGACCTCATGATCTGCACGATTACAGCATATACATTATACTATTAAGAGTAAAGATGCAAAGGGACGTAGAACTGACTAGGTAAACTCGGTTAAACCCAAAACTTTTGTAAGTAACCCGTGACCTTCAACTAAAACACCTCGCAGCATAAATATTTTGTATTAGTAATTCACGACTTACAAACATAATTTTGACGGACCTACACAAAATCAGATTTTTGGTTGTCAATTATTCAATCTTTTTAACCATAAAATTGTTTATTTATAATTTTCTGAAATAAGAAGGTTTACAGATTTACAGGACACCAACGGCGTATTTTAAAATTGAGTTTGAAATATTTATGAGAAAATGCCTTTTACCTTTTGAATAGCAGCAACATTTCAATTTTGAAAAAGGGAATTGGCTACACATAATTTTTTAAAAATTGTAATAAAATTTTGGATTGCTACACTCACAATCTCAATATCTTTAAGGACAACTTTATCTACAGACCCAGATAGCAATTTTAAAAAATAATGTTATAAAAACATTATTATAACATTATTTTGAAAAAAATGCTATCAGGGGAATGAACTAGATCAAACTGACAATTTTTAGAGATTGTCTTAGACTACGTTTAAAACATATATTTTATCATTAACAAGGAAAAAAATGTTTATTTTTTCATAATTTCAAAATAACCATTTTTAGCCCTTTTCTTAGAAAAAAATTTTGATGTGTCAATAACACTTTATACTGAACAAATAATCACCGAGTTACAAATTTTATTTTTATATTTTTTTCTTAATAGTGATAAATAATAAAAAATATGCTTTAAACATAGTTTAAAATCAGATCAGGATTAAGGGGGCAAAGTCAGTACAATCTGAAATTTTATTAGTTTAGTCAAAATTAATGTCATAATCTTTTTGTTTTTTTTTTACTCATTCTTTTATATTAGCGATATTTTTCATAGTGTATTAAGATGGCCATTTTAACTCATTTGCTCATTTACTCAGAAACTACTGAACATTTTAAATTTTTGTAAAGAGAAAAAATATTAGGTTCAAAATACTTTACAAAAATATATAGTAAAATTTTTTTTGCTTCGATTCGAAGCTGAGAAGGTATTAATTTTATCGTGATGTGTTTCTTTTTTTTGTCTGTTGTCACTTTTTCTCAGCTCTCACTGGACCGATTTCTTTTAACAATACGTCAATAGATCACAAATCGTATTTAGTTGAAGACATAACTTTTGAAAAATTGAAAAAATTTCCCTCGTTCCCGGTAAATGTGGAAATCTCCAAAAAAACAGGGGGCGTTCAAAACTTAAAGTATTCGTATAAAAATTGGAAATTTTTCAACTTAATTTTTGAAAATGTTCTGGAAATACCGCGTTCTTAAAACCTATGTCAAATTAAAGCTTACAACAAATACAATAAGTTCAAAAATTATTGTAGCTTTTTGTATCAAAAAATTATTTTCCTTTACGGAAATTTGAATAATTTCTAAGAAAAAGAATATCTGATCCTTAATAAATCATTCTGAATAACTGAAAATTGACATTTTTTGATTAACTATACTAATGTTTTAATGGTGTGATATTGTAGAAAATGTAGAACACAACATGCTAAAAATGTATAAATTGTGATGTATTATATTTTTATTATAAATTCTATAGACTTGTTTAAATATGAGTCACTCATAAATTTGTATTTATATTTTAAAAATATTTCTTATACTAAACATAAACACATATCTAAAATTATTATAATATATATTTTCAAGGCATACAATTTAGCAACTGGAGTTATTGACTAGTAAACAATTTATTGTAAAATTATTATTTTTATTCTTAAATAACATATTGAATATTTTTTGTTCTAAAGAAGTTTTGAGAATTAGTATTTGAGAAGTAATATTGGATAACATATATTTATCCCTGCTAAAATTAAGTTCTAGTAGATTTATCTATTAAAAATATAAAAATAATTATAATTCGTAATGTATTTTTTTGTAAAATAGATAATGAGGCAAAAAAAATATTTAATTTAGTCGGCAAAATATGAGAATTATTAGACATGATTCATAAACTAATATGTTTGTTAGAAAAAAGTGTTTTATTTGTGATTAGTCGACATAAAATTTAAAAATCTCTTCCTAATTTTAAGTATATTATAATGAAATATTCAATAATTTTGTCTTTTATTTAATAGATTAAAATGTATTTATGTAAAACGTTAAGATAATTATGAACAGTTTTAAAGATTAATTGAATCTTAGATTATACTTAAATAATTTATTAACATTTAAATTAAGAAACGATGTAGTTTTCGTGATGATATTTCATATATGTTTAACATAATTGAATAAAATATAATTATATCTTATAACTTTTGATTAAATTATTATTTGATGAATTTTTTTATTTTAATGATTATTATTTCCTTAGACTCCTTTTAAAACATATTTTCTGTTATTTCTTTCTAATAAATACAATACGTATGACGTTTATTTATTTATTTTTTTAAAAATTTCGAACAAGCTCTTTTCTTACAAAAAAAAAGAAAAAATGATCGGGTTCATAAGAATTTTAAAATTAATTTTTACGTTTTATAATGATTAAAACATAATTAAAGATGATAGTTAAAAAACGGTAGCACAGTGGGGTCGAGGCATAGTGGAGACGTTGCATAGTTGGGTCCAGTATAGATTTAATCTAACAGTGATTAAAATCACTATCATAAGAAATGCTGCGATGCAAATCTGTAGATAGTGTTTAATTTTAAAAAATTGATGGATAATTACAAAAGCAACATCAACTTCTATTTCCTTAATTATACCCATATTAGTAATTCTTTTAATTATATATTATATAATTTTTAAAATTAATTGTTTTCAAATTATTATTGATTTTGATTTTTAATATGTTAAAAGTAATAATTTTGAACCTACTTTTTATTGTCCTTTAAAGTGAAAGTTTTATTAAAAAAAAAAAAATGAATTCATTACCATAACAAGTAGCTCAAATTGCAAGTTTGAAATTGACATTATTAAATAGATAAAAATGAAATTGTTAAGATTAATATGCTGTCAGCAAATTTTATAATTACTATTTACAGTATATTTATCAGAAAAGTTAATTTTTTTTACATTTTTATCGTAATAGATCACTTAAATAAAAGTCATAGTAATCATTTCTAATTAACTTTTGGCGTTTAAAAAGATTCTACAATGGAAATATTCAGAATTTAATTAATTTTAATGATTATATATCTAAAAAAACCAATAAAAAAAAAGTTATTCAATTTAGCCTATTATAAAAATAATAATTATAAAAAAATAGGGCAGTGTATTGCCCTTATAAGATATTTTANAAAAAAAAGTTATTGAATTTAGCCTATTATAAAAATAATAATTATAAAAAAATAGGGCAGTGTATTGCCCTTATAAGATATTTTAAAATAAAATAACATACAAAACCCAAGATTTTAACACAAAAATAGCATATTTTTGAATACGGTAGCCATTTGCACATAGAAGATAGGTTGTCGGGACAAATTTTTTTTTTTAATTTTATAGTACATGACATAAGCTTTAATTTGACATATGTTTAAAGGACGCAGTATTTCCGAAACATTTTCAAAAGTTAAGTTGAAAAAGCTAGATTTCGTAAAAAAGTTGCTATTTTAAATCCCCCCTATGAACAGGTTAAGTATTAGATCTTCAAAAAAATAATATCAAATGAAAGGGAGATATCAAAGGTTTCAATATAAAAAAAAATTATGTTGATTTGTTAATTTTTGAAAAAGTTATGGAAGTTTTAAGAAAAACGTGAAAAAAAATGACGAAATTTACCGATTTTTAAATTTTAAATTTAACGCTTGTCCACTCGATTTCTCTTAAAACAATAATTATGTTAAGAAAATTATTTTTGGTATTTTTTAGTTTCATATATTCCTTTATTTATTAGTTAATAATCACTACATTAATTCGTCCTTTAATCCTTTTAAGGTTTTTAAATTTATTAGTTTTAATTAGAACACACATATTTAACATGTTTATAAAATAAAAAATTATCTAATTAAGAAAATGAAAAAAGAATGTTGTAACTGTTAAAAGAATAAGATATGAATTTAAAAGTAACTAGTAACTGATAAATGAGAATATATATTAATCTAAAAAATATTAAAAATACTTTTCTGAACATAATTATTATTTTAAGAGAAATGGAGTAGCTAGAGTTAAGATCACTCTGTAAACTAACCTTTAAAAACTTGCAAAAAAAACTGCATTAAACTATTACATCGAAAATGAATTATGATATTGTTTGTAGTGCAGTATTTTCTGTTTTTAGTATGATTATGTTATTGTCCCGATGTCATATGGAACTTACTTTTTAATTGTTTTTTATTTTTTTTAATAAAAATTATCTTTTTTGATAATCAAACAAAAGACTATAATAACTAAAATTTAATTTGGATTAGAGGGATATTAGTTAAAGAATCTTTTCATAAACAGTTAATTAGTTTTCGTCACGTCTCATAGCAGATCAACCACATCAACTTTATTATGAAGTCATTTTTATACAAGTTAAAATAAATTTATATCAAGTCTCTAAACATTCATCTGTAAGACACTATAAACAATTAAATAATGGCCTTATTAAACCTTACATGTATTATTTTAAAAGAATTTTACAAGAATAAGAAAATTTGTTTACTATATTTAAAATGATACGATTGAATCATTAAATGTTTAATACTGAAATTATAATAAAATAATTTCTACAATGAAAAATTAATATATAAAAACTTTTACTTTTTAAAAAATAGATTAGGTTTTTTGCTTTTATAATTAAATTATTTAATTCTAATATTATAGCAATGTTATAACCAGAATTTTTTTGTAGTGGGAACTGTTTATTTTTTTTTTTCAATTAGAGATTTAGCTAGACCTGACCAAGGTCTCTTATAAGTTTAGCATGCTAATTTTCATGTTTTGAAAATATATGTTATCAATATAAAAATAACAGTTGGACTTGGTTAAAATACTTTATCGGTTGTCTTTATAAACTATAATGATGATTTTTAAATGTTCTTCAAATCTCAATAACCTAAAAGAACCTCCTGATTGCATTACATACATATAAGTTTCAATTAATATAATCGTGTTTAATTTAATCATGATAAAAATTCCTACTAATATAAAGTACCTTCTCTTTCAAGGTGGTATGTTTTTATTGATTTATATTTAAAATAATTTTACTGAAAATTAATTTTAAATCGCTAAAATAACTAATGTATGATTGTTATTATTTATCTTTAGTTTAATAATATAAAAATTTAGAATAATAAGTTGTTATTCTTTAATATAATGACGTTTTATTTAGCAAATATTGCGATTAAATTTATATTTTAACGACATCTGTTTAAATTGTTGGTATCTTCAGATGTTTTAAGATTAACCTTTATAAACTGATGTTAGAGAAACTTATCACAACACGCTTTTTTTGAAAAAAAAAAAAAACTATTGTATTTATATTGTTATAATAAATTCACAATGAGTTTGAATGTATTATTTTTGACAGTAGCTTTAGTGGTTACTGTAATTCAATGTCTTCCTCATAAAGAATATGTACAATTTGAAGTAGAAAAAAAAGATCAGAATAGTGATGAAGATTTATCAATAGGCATCGAGGTCAACACTGAAATTAATGGAAAAAATAAACGGCAGTATGTAAACGCTGTCAAGAACTCGAAAATTTGGAATGAAGTTAAGAAAAAAATTGTTTCAGTAAAAGGTCCAAAAGAAGTCGCTACATATTTGGCTATGTTCGAAGATGAACCGATGGAAAAATGGACTGAAACTATGTTGGAAGTTATTAAAGATGTTTGTGATGAAAGTATAACATGTGTGGTTGTTGATCAGTTGGTTACTATTTCAAGGTACATTCAGACAAATAAAAATGGTGTACAGTCTTTACAAACAGTAGTAACAAAGGTCTCTAATCTACTGTCTGAACATAACAAGTCATACTCGAAAAGCGTTGTTCAATATAATACACCAATCAACACTGAAAATGCTGAAACTATGGTAAAATCAATAATGAACATAGTTCAAGACAATAGCAAAATATGTAAGTCAGAAGAATTATCTATTCAAATTGACGAACACAATTTTGAAAAATTGCAAGACAAAGTTACAAAGATTGACGATGTCATGGATGTAATTGCAGACATTATAAACCAACCTGAAACATTAAATTTATGTGTTTCAATTTAATATATTTCATATTCTGAATGACTCAAAATACAATTTTTTTTATGCCCAAGTAAAATATGTATTTTGAAGCATGTAACTATTTAGCATGAAATATTGTATAATATTTATGTTGAAAGTAAATTTGTATATTTTATTAAAATTATTCGAATTGTAATAAATGTATAAAAATGTGTTTTTGTACTACTAATTTATGTATAAATCGTTCAAATATTTTTTCTTTATTGTTTGTTTTATTAAAACGATCATGTAATAAAAAATTAATTTGATTTTTAATAAAATAAATATATATGTTTAATATTTTTTTATGAAAACTTATTTGTAAAGAAGTAAATTTTTTAACTTGATTAAAATAAAGAGGATTCAAAAGATAAACTTATATGTCAAATAACTTTATGATGACTCAAATGTCAAATGGATATAAATTTATAACACTGTCTATATGAATAAAAGTTGTTTTCTACACGAGTTAGTAAAAGTTAAAACTTTATGACGGTAACAACTAAAGTGCCTATATAATTAAGAAAAAAAAGTCTTGATTCTTTTAAAAAATATCTATTATTCATTTTTAGTTGAACAAATTACAGTTTTGGTCTTTTATTTCCTCACCTTTATCCCATCTACTTGGGGTCGGCCAACAAATTATAGTTTTGTTACCCAGTAAAAAGAAATTCTTTACAAAAATCCAATTTTGTTAATATTTGATAACTACACACGCACTGAACTCAAGGCCGTGTTTAAAGAGTGGTTCGGTATCTGAATATTAAAGAGCAAAACCAAATAATATTGGCAACAGACGGTCGATCAAAAATAATTTTTTCATGCTAATATGATTAGTTATAATTTATATGATATTTTATGTTCTTCATTATTATTCTAAGATTATCCTCTAAAGTTCAATAAAAGCTTGGAAAAAAATAGTTGACCTGTGATGAAAAATGTGATGGAAAAAAAAATGTTGAACTTTTTATTTTGCTCATTAATATTATTTAAAGGGTGAATCTGAAAAAAATTTGGAGGCGTCAAAATGTATGTAGCTACTTCACGCCAAAATTTTTAATACGACTTACTGAACTATAAACTACGTTTTTAGTTTAGTATACACACAGTGTTCTAAAACGCAATTGTACCAATTTTTAATGTAATTGTGATCTAACTTTTTATCTAGAACACTATAATACTCTTTAGAAAAAACATTTTGTTTTTGTTTTTGTTCTCAAGAAAATGACGTTAAAACATTTTTATTGCAATATCAGTTAGTAATAAAACTTTAATATTACGTTTAAATAATTTAAATGAGCTTTATTAATTAACTAACTCTAAATTTACAACTGAAAATATAAATTAGTTTTAATATTATTAATTACATAATGTTCCGTATATTGTACAGCATCTAAAGTCATTAATACGTATCTTAGTTTTTACTAAAAAAAAACTTAAATCATGTACAAATGTTGTATTTTTTCAAATATATTATCATTGAAAAACTGAAAAATTATCTGTGATCATGATTCTTATTTCAATAATATTAAAAATTACAATATAGACTTCTATGCCAACCATATGGGTATGTTTTTTGATCAATGCTAATCATTTGTGTTTGTTTGCAGTTAGTCCTGTGAGACTATGCGTGGGTATTTTTTATGTCAAGAATATTCGTATATTTTCCCATGAGCACGCAAAATTATTTAAAAAATAAAAAGTTTACGTTTTTATTTTTCCAAAAACGAATTGACTCACGGGAAAATAGAACACATTTTGATAGAAGAGCGGTGGTCAGAAGTTCAAAACACCTGCGTTAAACCCATAAAAGATTCCATATAGTATAGATAAGTCATGGATGTTATTTTCTTCGAATATACATCCTTCGGGGATACTAAGAATTTGAATTTTTTCAACAGAAGTTGAGTACATAAAAAAGACATTGGGTCTTCTGTAAAGGAGTTATGATTCTAAATGTACATATTTCAAAAATGATCGCCAATTCAATGCATATTCTGTTTTCTGAGCTTTATTTATTATAATGCTATTTCTTTACATTTAAAAATTCACACTTTTATCTAAGGTGAAATAGAAAATACATTAAATCAAATTGCTAATGGTAACATTTTTTTCCTCTAAAAGTTCAATGTCTTCAAATATTCAGAATAGATTAAAAGTTGATTTACATCATTTTTAAGTTTCAATATAGAGTAATTAATTTAAAATTGTTGCAATTTTTAACACCAAATAATTAAACTTCAATTATTACTTTTATTTGGTCAAAAAACAATCATTTATAATAGATAGTAGCAAAAAAAGATTTATAATGAATTTGTATTTCTTATATAAGAAATGTGAATTTTTTTCGTTCTTCATAAAAATCTCTACATTTGTCAGTTTACATAATTTATTCACATACGTTTATAAAATTTAGACAGGTTACCTGTTTTATCTGATTTTTTAACTTGGGACAAAATTGAATTTCTAAAAATCGTATCTGACGTTTAATACGTGCGTGTCTCAATTAATTAATTCATGGCTTTTATGTTAACATAGAAATAAAGAATCTATTAACCCATGTTTACACGAAGCTTGCATAAGGCGTTAAAAAATTAGGAGTGACGTGACATTCCCTATATTAATACTCTGGATATATATTGTATAAAAGTCAGGGGCAATATTAGAATTAAATTTAGTGAGCTGGGGTTAATTATTTAATCAACTTACATCAGTATGTATTCCATATAAGAGGAATGCTACACGTTTTATGACGAACATTAAACATTAACTACTACATACATACATTAGGAAAATTTTCTAACATTTGAAATGTGTACGATGGACGCAAGTTTAAAACATTAAACAGTAAATAATCGTTAAAAACTATCCAACTGAAATAATCACTAAGAACCTCGTGACTTCACATTTACTTTTAATGGTCAAAGAACATACACTTTGAACATTAAAAGACCATAAAACACTTTATAAAGTGTTTTATTAAGCTGATATCTTCTTAACTCTTATAAATATTTACTATTAGTACAGATATACTTTTCTAAGGTAACTTTTCGGGTAATCAAAGTTTTCTTGTCAGAGTCTTAAGATAACAAATTTAATACCTACATATGTGAAATACTTATATAATTCAAATGACGATAATATTTTCAATAAATAAATGGAATGATATTGCCAAATTCTTTATTGCATGCACCTTTTGTGTTTGTCAAAATGTTCATATAACTATATATATTATTGAGTAAATGAGTAATTTAGAAATTTTTGCTTAATGTTAAAAAATATTATTCAATTTTTGTTAAATGTTATTTAAAGGTTATGTAGTTTAATCAAACACACGTTTAGTGACCCAAAGTATTCGTATTGTATTAAATTCCGTTAGATAATGAATAAATTGTTGTTTTTGACATTATCAAAATAATCAACTATATAATAATAATAACAACTAAATGGTCATAATATTTTGCAACAAATAATCTTTGACTATGTTAATAAAATAATGATCACGAAAAAGTAATTCTTAAAAAAAAAAAAAACTTTTTATAAACTTAACCACAAATATAGAACACAATTTCATTCAATCGTTTTTTTTTTTATTTTCCATAGTTTAGAGTCTAAACTTTAGACTGTCCTCATAACGTGTTTCCTAACTTGTAGGGAGATAAATGATTTATTATTAAACTATCTGTTCACTAAAATCATTCAATTTTATAACTTAATTTATTGACAGAAAAATTATAAACTCGAACAAATTATGATTTGATTCCTATTGTTTTTTACGCTGATTCCAAATATACCATTAGTTTTTATTTACTATTATTATTTTAGCCACAATTAGAATATCTGCAAAATTACTGTTTTTACATATAAAATTTTATTAAAATAAAAAATTGTTGTTTGCAATGATCCTTAATTAAGTTTATGGTATCATGATGATAATATGTGCAAAATTTGAAACCATTCCGTAAAGTTTCACCTTTAATTAGGACTTTTCAAATAATTTTTATATTTTTAAAAAAGTAAAGACGAACTTTTTTGATATTAATGTTTACGTTGTTATTATATCAATAGTAAATGTTATAAGGAATCAAAATGATGACATAATTCCTATAAATGTGAAGAAAACTTAATAAGACGAAAAAATCGTAACAAATGTTTTTTTTTAATTCTCTTAAAATTGTTAAATTAAAAAAAAGAAAAGGTACAATCTTAAAAATTTTTTGAAGTAGAATGTTATGGTATCAAATTTTGAAAATTCTTATTATTCACTTAATTTTACTAAAAAAAACCATTAAAAATAATTAAATAATAACATAAAATTACTTAAAAATATATCAATATTTTATAGTATGTATTTTAAAAATAGTTATTTAAAGTTTGTCTTTAAGTGATAGCGTTTATATTTTTTATATAGTTTTAATTTTCTAAATTATAATTAGTATAAATGAAATAAATATATAAAAATATTCTATATTTCGACATTAAGTTTTATTAGAATATTCATTTATTAAATTTCTTTTAAAAACAATACTTTTCTTGTGTTTTTAATTAGTAATTTTAGAGTTATATGATTAAATCATTCTTTCTATCGTTAGTAAAGTATTCAATATTATTTCATATAATTATATAGATTTTTGGTATTACAAATGATTCATTAAAATAAAAATGATTACAAATACACTTAAAAGAATTTTTTCTTGTAAATGTTTGTAAATTTATTTTAATAACTTTTTTAATAAAAATAACGAATAAACATTGTTACTTATAAGGTAAATAGGCATTAAAATGTTTTTTATTTAAATTAACACTGACGCATATTAGAATGAAAAAATATCAATGGTACATACAATATGTTAAAATAAAAACAGTCTAATTATGAGCTATACTTATCAAGTTCTACAATAACAAATATGTAAAATGATATTATTGTGTAAAAAAAATCTTAATATACATTTTTTTTTAATTTTTATTATTTGATTCAATAATTTTAAAAAGTATGTTTTATTATAACTCGTGTTTAAAATAGTAACGCATTATCGAAAGAAGTTTTAAAATTAATATAGTATTCTTGAACGGAAGAATTTTTTTTTGTAATATGTACATATAATTTTTAGAAAATTATACTCATGAAAAAGAAATGTTTTCATTTTTAATCTATTTTTAGAGTTAGTTACATGAAAATGTTTTGTTTAATTCTGATGATTTTATTGTCGTTGATGTATTTGCATTTAAATATACCCACAATAAGATCAAAAGAACGAGATAAAAAGTTAATGTGTATACATATCTTTTAGCTTCGATGCTAAGTTGAGAAGGTATTAATTTTACCGTGATATTTTTTTTTTTGTCTGTTGCCACTTTTTCTCAGCTAACACTGAACCCATTTCTTTTAACGATACGTCAAAAAATCACAAATCGTAACTAGTTGAAAACATTCCCTTTTTTTATATTGAAATCTTTGATATCCCCCTTTCATTTGATATTATTTTTTTTTGAAAATCAAACACATAACCTGCTCACAGGTGGTATTTAAAATAGCAACTTTTTTTACAAATACTAACTTTTTCAATTTAATTTATGAAAATGCCCAAACTGGGGACCCGTACAGGAGGGTACCTAGTGTACGACGCCGACTTAAAAATGATTACTTTTAACATATTAAAAATCAAAATCAATAATAATTTATAAACAATTAATTATAAAAATTATATATTATATTTTTGAATCTAAGAATTACTAATCAGGATATAATTAAGGAAATGGGAGTTGATGTTACTTTTGTAATTGTCCACCAATTTCTTAGAATTAAAGACTATCTACAGGTTTGCATCGAAGCGTTTTTTATGATATTGATTTTAATCAATGTCAGATATCATCTATATATGTTCAAACTATGCCACATCTATACTATACCGCGACCCTACTGTGCTACCGTTTTTTTTTCTTAAAAGTAATTCTTAACACTTTTCCAAATAAATGTACAATTGTTACGATTTTGCCATTTTGTTATTGACAGTCCAGGAAAATAAAAATCGCATAAAATTGCATTGATTGAAACTAATTAAGTATGCGAATGATTTATAAACGTTATTATCAACAATTAACCTAATAAGAGTGTTAAATCATAATCATGACATATTACAAGAATTATTTTTTTACAAAAATATATATTTACTAGAAGTCTAAGAAAACAGTAAACCTCGTCCCGCCACCATTACGACAATTATATAATATATAAGAACTATAAGTTTACAAATTATTTATATGATCTAAATGCTTATTTATATGATAAACTAATACCCAAGGTAATTATAATTATCTATTTGTTAAGGGTGTACAATATAATGGACGCTTATTAATACTATTTTAATCAATACTTCTCATTAAAACGATAATTATCTTACTAAACTTCGGTTTAAGCATCTTGTAATTTGTTAAAAAAAAGAATAAACCATGTACAATAGAGCTCAAGCTGGGACTTACATAATAATATGTGATGTGGTCTTCCAAAGATTTAAATCGCGGTCATTGTTGTCTGTGCAGTCTTTTGTGTTGAAAGACGAGTGTACGGACGGGTGTGGACGTTCATCTATGTTAAACATTAATATATATATATATATATATGTTGTCAAAAAAACAAAACTGATACAAAATCTCGCAAGCCACCTGACACGGTCCTTTTTTATATTATGTATAAATTGTAAACCCATAAACGTTTTCAGCATTCATAAATCATAATCATGGTGCCCATTGTGACGTGCGTATTGAAACAATCGATACCCTTTGGAATTATTATTACACTTCAACCAAAAAGGTTTCATATTATTACTGTGATACATACGATAGTACTAAAACATTTTATGTATGTACGACACTCTATTGGTCTCAAACAATTTTGAATTCTCTTATTAGAATTCATTTAATATTTGGTACTTGACTATTATTTCAAAATTATTATCCGCTTAATTGTGATCATATTCATTAGTTTCACTTCATTAGCTCAATATTAAGCGGATTTTGTTTTTAATTTAAAATTCCGTGTAAAAATTGTATACTGTCTCTGCATTTTCGTTTTTATGTATTTCAGTTAAAGACAATCGGTTTGAACGTATTGCAGGTGACTGGGAGGGGAAATGACATATGGAAATATATTTTGTAGTCGTTAAGAATGCTGCATTTGCATCACCAATGTATAATCAGTGTTGAGGGACATAATTTGGTAATGTTTTTAGGTTTTATTCAAAAAGAAGGTACTCAGAAGGTCTTTGTATTCGATCACCGCTATGTGCGTTAATGGATTGTTTACCTGAATTAAGGTTTTAACACACTGGATCTTCAAAAACTAGTCGAGTAAACATCTGCACCTCTCAGGAGGGAAGTGGCTGTATAGCGTCTTTTGAAACTTGAATCTCCGTGAAACACGTTTTTTTATATATATTATTGCACAATAATATTCGTTCAATGTTATTTTTTTTTTGACAATTGAACAAATAGAATAATTTGACTATTTTATAGAGATGATTCTTTCAAATTAAAATAGCTTATTTTTTCATGATAGTGAATTTGAAAAATGTCACTTTATTAAAATTTTAATATTCAAGTTGTTTTTTGGCAAAGAATCCAAGAAAATCCTTACAGGATTATGTCATCCGGAATCCATACAAATAATGATGCCCATATTTCTTTTCCTGTTTAGTGTTGCCAATTTTGTACATTTATATGTTAGTTTAAAGGATATTTCAAAGTATTCAGATAAATGGCCTGGGTACTAAACGCATTATTTATGGAACTATAATATTTTATCATCAAAACATTTAATGTTGTGATATAACATACGTCGTAATTCATTACACGTTTGTTTTAGTTTCTCACTATATTATAAAAACAATTAAACGTAACATATCTGATATTACAAATTAAACTTCACAAGTCATTTAGATAATTATACTAAATAAGTTTATAAATACAAATAGTGCAAGTTTCATTGTACATAATAAAATGAGAGAAAATAAAAACACAAAATTCTTAGGGTAAAAAAATTCATTTTTTACATCGGATAACTAAAATTGTGCCTATGAGAGAGCACAAAATAAAATGAAATTTTATTTCTTTAATTCTCACACAAAGTTCAATGAGTTATTAATCTAAACTAAGAATAGAATTTTATAGTTCACTTTAATCTGGTTTTAAATCAACGAAGATCTAATTTACAGAGTGAAAGTAGATTACATGCATAAAAAATGTATTAGTTTTCATTAGGTACTTCCAGTTTTATAAATGATTCAATATTGAATGAATTTCCTCATATAAGAGGATAATTATACACATCATGTGATTGAATGTATGTAACAAAACATTCATAAGATAAAGAAATAGGATTTGAAATATTTTCATCTGTGTATAATTATTATAGAAACGTAATGTTTGTAATAAACTAATGTTTATTATAGGTTTGGATTGCATGTGGTGATATCTATAAAGTACAGGACATGATAGGTATTCAAGTAAAAAGTAATTTCTCGATGACTGCATATATTGATAATTTTATATATTTACATAAGTATTAGGATATTAAAGTCTAAATTGATTTTTGTAAGACTCTTAGAGTAACTATTTAATAGTATTAAGGATAATAATACAACGAAAAATGAAATCTGTTCAATTATAAAAACATTTAATTATACAATGTTGATTTATCATTTTAATTTTTAAGGACAAATTCAATATTACTAGCTCAATTTCGTTACAATTGAAAATAAACTTTTACTTTTTAAATCAACACGATAAAAATGGATAATTTTGCATCGTAAATTGTAAATCGAGTTTTTATTTAAAATCTAGATTTAATAAAAAATCATATTATAAAAGATATTTTTATTTTTTACTGTGTACATTGTGACTAATTTTTAGGCAAAATAGTTATTTAAGACGAAGTAAATAAAAAAAATATGTTTGTAATTATGACTAATGTTTGAATGAAGATTATGTACTGCGTATTATTTTCTATAATTGTTTATCTTTACAACTTTAATAAAATTACAAAACACGTTAGTTTGTTTAATATTTGTCCAATCTATGAATGAATAGCTTCGTATTCTTATAAATTTAATGTAAACGGTTTTATGATAATGCGTGGGGTTCTCCTCAGAAGGTCCCTAAATTAAGAGATATAAAAGTTAATAGCTTATCATATGTCAGATCACTTTTATTGTGCCATGTTATCTTCTAATATTAAGGTATATTTCAAAAAATCATTCGAAACACCTAAAAGAAACTCAGAAATCATATAGACGTCTTTTCGGTTTAGAAACGTTCTTACGTGATCAAAATAGTTTAAAATAACGAGTTTACTTAAATACGAAAGTGCTATTGTGAACCGATAGATAAATTGAATAGGTTGGTTAAAATCTAAATTGAATGGTAGACAGATAAAAATTGAGAATTTTCGTTAAACTTTTTAAAGCCCATTATTTGCTATTTTAAAAGTGTAGGGTTTCTCTATACTTACCAAGTTAAACATTTCATTCAGTAAAATAATTATTAATGGCGTAAAAAACTTTTTATTTATCACTTGAAATAAAGCGAAAAAACTATAGAAATTAAACTTGATTTAAAACTAAATATGTTAAATTTCTACCCATGGTAATTTTTTAGAAAATAGTTTAGGAAATTTCCTGTAAGAGTAAAATGTGGTAGTTTTTTTTATATTTCATTTAATATTTAGTTTATAAAAACATTAAAATTATAATTCAATAATACTTTGCACAGGTATAAAAAATTATAGTAAATTTTATTGGCTATTTAAACAATAGTGGGGAAGTTAATAAATATTTTTTTCTCGTTAAAGTTAAATTAATTTTGTAAGTAGTACGTCAAATTAAGTAAAAAATAAATACAAAACAAATTTAACTTTATTTTTTAATTATTTTCATGTACTTGAATTTAAATGTTATTCAGATTAATAAAGTAAATAGTTAAATTAAAAGTTAAACCCACCAAAAAGAAACGAATTACCTAACTTATTTAAATAAACTTAACCTTTTGACTTAATTTAAACTTTTTGAAGCGTTTATGTCCAGTATTGTATTACGATATTTTAAATGGTATATGGTTATAATCAGTTTAAGTAAAAATATTCAAACATCAAATTCCTATGCATAGTGTACCGGTATATTTTTTTGTTGCGATTCGGTTAAAAATTTAGATTATTTTATTATGCTTAAAATACAATGGTTCGTTTACATATTTTTCGTTACAGTACGTGAATTCGCTTACATCATTTTAGAGAGAAAACATAATATGAATTAAGAACAGTAAATAAACGTCTGCAGTAAAATAGAAATTCTCGTCAATTTTTCAACAGTAACTCACCGAGTACACGTTATTTTCAACGCATGTGATTTTTTTTACGTGAATAAAATATATTGTACGCACATTCTATTTTCGTAGTTATTCTTCACGATATGATAATAACTCTATATTATATTCTTTATAATACAGTACACACTATAATGGAAATTTATGAGTTAGTAATGTCAATTTAATCATAAATTTTATTTTCGTCACATATTAAAAATGTATACATGAAATAGGAACTTGTTTTTTTATGATTTCTTCCGTATTTATTAAACATAGTCAAACTTTTGACCTGGGCACTTAGTACAGGTCGAGTACATGAATTTAACCTTTAAATTAAGTATTGAAAGTCTATTAAACTATGATTGCTCAACCTCAAAAAAAAAATAAAAAAATAAATGACAAATAGAATCTGATCATGCATTTAGTCATAATTCCAAGTAATTATGAAATTAGCTAAATAAATGCCACATAGCTACTAATAATAATGTATATATTAATATATATGTAATAATTATTACACTGCTTGTTAAAATATTAGCATGGCCTAATCAGAATGAGGGATACGTGCCGCTGTGTCTCTCTCTCTCTAAATATGCCATTCTAATCATTTGGCAAAATGGGTGATACTGACAAATGATGCTTTATTTAAAAAAAACTGTCTTTAAATACTTAATTTCATATTTATCTGCATAAAATCAGTGAAGTGTTTTCCTCTAAAAACTAAAAAAAATTGTTTGTAAAAAATATTTTTCATGCAATTACACACATTTTCACACACAAATTTTCAAATTTAAAGTCAACCCATGCTTGAATAATCGTTATTTAAAAATAATTTTTGTGTTTTTTTTTATTTATTTAATTAAAAAAAAATTGAAATTAGTCAGTACCAAAAAAAGTAATTATTTATGTGTTAACACAAATTATTATTAAATATTCTAATAAATAAAAACAACATTTTTAGATGCGCAATTTTTGTACAAAATATATTTCTGTCTGTACAAACAACGTTATACTGCGCCTTAAATTTTCCAATATTTTTAAATATTTTATTGTATCGATAATGAAAAATGCATGGGATGCACGAAATTATCAGCGGATTAAATTGGTTGGAAATTTTCCCGTTGGGATGATCTATCACGACATATAGTTTCATATTGTATTTCGATGAACTTCTTTTTACAAATTTTATTTTAAAAAGAGTAAGCCAGTTTAAAAAAATTTTTCCGGATCTAATTTTTTCACTTATACATACCTGATTACGCCCTGTAATCAAGAAATTTAGGTTTTTAAGAACCTCAGAATTATAAGAATACTAAAAAAGTTATTAAAAACCTGGATATTGGAGAAAAATTATCGTTAATACGTATTAGCGTCTTTCATTATTTCTCAGGTTTACATTCATTTTATATAATTTTATTATTTTAATAAATGAACTATTATTTAATTTATAGAATTCTATTGAGATAAAAAATAAGCCGTTGTCTTAAAATGAAAAAATTAACATAAGTCATATAGTCGAGGCTTTCTTAATGCAGAGATAATTTTAAAATTTATTATGTTAACTATTTTCACATAAATCTCAAACGAATTGTGATTTTTAAAATCATATAATTAATTTTCAACAACTTCTACGTAAAAGTATAAATTTATAATACAAATTATTAGCTGAATATGACTAATAAATTATGATTATCTTCTATGTTTTATGGGTGTTTAATACGTACACTTATCTACTACAAAATAAAATCTCAATCTTAGTTTTATCTATTGTCATCATTAACAAAACATAAAATAATAAGGTTATTTAGGCGCTATTAAATTTATTATACACAAATGTCTGTGTACTGAATAAATTTAAAGAAGAAATATTACAAATTGTAATTTATTTAAAAAATATAATGTATAAAATGGAGAGTATTATTCTCTATTATAAAATATGATCTTGGAAAAGAAAAAGATTGCTAATTAATGCACTGACTTTATAATTTTTTCTGTAAATTTATTTTGTGAACTCTACACAAATTACCCAAAAAACTTAATTAGCAAATTTTATTGATTTTTTCAATGTAAGTCGTAAAATATTAAATTTATTATATTCTAATAAAATTTAACCGTTTGAAATTACTTTTTTTCATTTAATTTCGAATATTTTGTGCGTTTATTATTGTTATAATATATATATTTTATGATATTCTTATGTGCTTGTTCCGGCGGAGACCTAGTATGTATTTTTCACAAGAAATTTGAATTTTTAGACAATGATTTCTAATTTATTGCACACCATTCAGTAATACGTATGTAATAATTGATGGTACACGCATTATCATATGCATTAGCCATAGAATATTATAACGTGGTTACTTTAATATGCGTCGTTCTCACATCACGGATCATTTAGTTGGTATTATTACCATTGTTATTATCTATAGATATACTGTTAACTCGGGTAGGTATTATACACAGGCCCTCCTCACATGCAAGTGTAGTGTATGAGCGACAAATTGGTCGACAAATATACATACATGTACACCAAAATGACTCATATTCATATGAATACATTCATTTGATGGCACGTTATAAGTTATAACGCATAGATTCGACTACCAACCTGTCACTTTTTTCCCCTTAAGAAATGGTTTGAATAGGAAATGGTAGTAAAAGATACGAAATAGGACGATACTGTAAAGTCGAAGGAACAAAAGTATAAAATAATGTATAAGTTTGACTATAGTCACACATTATCAAGTGCGGCAACGGATATGTTAGACAATGCGGCTATAATTTGTATAGGTAGGATAGTGGTCAGAATATAAACAGGTCTAGATGCAGTTACGTGATGAATGTAAAGAAAAAGAGTATTATGGTACGAACAATTATTACAATACATTATGCATAAGGTGTAGTTCGTATGGGAGATTATCTAAAAAACCGGAGAAAAGAAGAAATAAGCTCTTTATGTATTGGTAATCGCAACGACGAGGTGAAAATAACTTCAACAGCAAAATATTTTAGTGAATTTGTAGCAACACGTGTCGACGACTTTAACTTTAAGTTATTGTGATTGAAATAAGATGGTTTATGTTTTCGTCTTGTATTACTTTCAGCTAGACAAATAAAACCTTCTGAGATTTTATTTAAGTGATGTTAAGAAAAATAATACCAATAACAGTAAAATTGTGTATTAATAATAAGGCTTCATTTTTAGAGAAAAATTTATTTATATTTGTGAACAATAAAAAAATATTACACTTTGAATTTTTTAAACAAAGCTAATAAATAATATTATTTTCAAAGCATTTGATTTATTATAATTCCGTGTATTTTACTACTATCAGCGTCATTATGAATTTTTAATAATATTTATTTTTATTTTTTACGATTAATAGCATATTAGTTATAAATGTAAGATATTGCATATTAATATACAGAAACAATAAATAAAATAAAAAATAGAATCAAATAAACAGTTTTTTTATTACGTTCATATCATTAGCATAAATTGGGGGCTTCAGTCCCCTAAATAAAAATATGTGTAGCCCCCGCAAATGAACTGAATTTATTTTTTGTTGCGAAATGAGGTTTGTAAACAATGTAGTAAAGAAGATTCCTGTCAGGTTATTTATCAAAATTAATGAAATAGAATATGGTACTATAGCTTTCACAAAAGAATTTTTCAATCCGCTAAAATGTTTTAAACTAAATTCGTTTTGAAATAAAAACAATACCGTATCATGTAAACAGTTTGAAATCTTTGAAATGTTTTAAAAATAAAACTTCAGTTTTAGGTGGTTCAAGATTACAACAATTTTAATTATTGTAAAACGGTTTTAAATTAGTTATGTAAACAGGGAATAATTAATGACTATTTAAGTTAACATAAATTGTTTAAAACAATTTAAGTTTTAATGTGTATGTTCTTTATATAGAAATATGTTTGAGAATATGCATGTAAATCCTAAATTGCTTATTTCTATAAACCGTTTTAAACTATTTTAAACGTTTTAGTGGTTCAATATAAATGTAGTTATTGTCATAACAGTGACCATAAACCCATAATTTTTAAGTACATCAACCACTATATAGACTATTGTTATGACTATAAAAGGTACTATGAGAAGAATTATGAAATATGTTTAGTTTCTTGTGAAGTAAACGGGAAATTGAAAGGATATTAAAGACAAAAGGTCATGAGTGTCGATTGTCCCACATAAGTGTAGTGATGAATGAAAGGTCAGCATCAACGCTGCAATAAGCTAGAGCAGGAATTTAAAAAAGAGGTGTAACGAAGGATGGAGTAGTTGGAAGGAACTTGTATAATTTTTAATTTACAACAACAAAAGCTGCTTAAACAAATACAATAAAAAAACAGTTTTTTATTGATTTAATTTGGAATTGATCATTAGCAAAGCATGGATGCCATCCAACTAGGCCGAATCCTTAAGTTGAACTGATTAAAGAAAATAAAGAAAATGTAGATAGGAGACGAAGAAAAAAAGGTTAGTGTTTCGCTATAAGAAGCTTTAAACTTTTAAAACTTAACCTACTGTAATAGAAAGAAATAGTTAAGTGAAATTGAAGTTTGAGCCGATAGCACACATTTAATATAAAACTATGAAAAGAGTGTAAGAAAAATATTAGTGATTACTATACTATTTAAAAATTTGAGTTTATGAGATTTTCTTAGAAAAATTAATTTTCATAATAAGAAAATTTAATATATTTAAAAGTGAATAAGATTAAATAAAAAAGGTTTACTAAAACCGATTAGGTTGTTTATTACACACATAAAAATGATTTATTTAGCATTTATATTCGTAATATAAATTTTATACTTTTAAGAAGACAAGAATTAAACTTTGATCTAATATAAATTTAGATCGTAGATAGAGTGTTTAAATGGACTAATAAAAATAAAAATAATTGTGTGAGAAAAAAATGTATTTTATAAAGGATGAATTTATAAAAATATTGGACAAAGATTCTAAAAATAGCTTAATATAAAGTGTAAAAAATATGTAATATACTTCAGCATACGTTGATAAAAGGTCTAAAATATTATTATTGTATGTAAAATTATGGAAATGGATGCAAAGTAAAAAAATGGAAAAAGTATAACCAAAAATGAGATAGGTAAATGAATATAATTTAGGTTAACATAAATAAATGTGCGTGACGCATTTAAATTAAACAGAAATATCTAAAATTTCGGAAAATACTCAAGATGTTACTTTTAATCAACATTTTCTAGTAAATTTAAAAAACCTTTATAATATTTTATTATTAATGGAAAAATATTCAATAATAACAAAATAAATAAATTTTTCATTGTATCACATTTTAATATAGATATAATTTATTCAAATAAAAATACAACAATTTCAATTTTTACTTAAGTAAATGTTTATAGGTATATTTGTATTGCAAAGCTTCTTGGAATAATATTTACATCATTCTGTCCATAATATTCCACAGATATAGATAATAAACTACTGGCCAATATTACCTGTGTTCGCCACTGAAGCAAATAGCCGCCATATTTTTCTTGTAATTCGTGTATAAATAATTTTGTTATTAAAGCAAAAAGTTTTTAATTATAAAAATGTTTGTACACGAACTATAAGAATAAGAATGTTTAGCTTCAAAAAAGACGACGGTTATTTAACTTCAGCCATTATCAGTTTGTAATCTAGTTTATTATTTATATTTGTGTATTATTCATACAAGTTAATTACGATATTTTATATCTAAAAACATTATTGTTAAATTTTTAAACAAATAAATTAAACAATAAAACTTTACAGTTTATAAAGTTATATTGAATAATCATTTTAAATAATCAAATTTCCTACATCTATATTCGCATCTAAATCGTTTTTTCTTTAATTGTAATAGTTTAAAGGTGATTTATATTTTGCATGGTCTCAAATTACGTTAGGTTTATTCTGTGTTATGTTTTTCTTGGTTTTATAACAAAAACCTAATTTATTAAATTCATCTGTTATAATAATATTGTATAATACTATTTCTTATGGATAAACCAAACATTATTGTTTAAAATTTTATACATACGTTGATATCAAACATATTTTAATAAAGAATAGAACATTAACTATTTTATTTTATTTCAGTTGTTATATCGAAAAAATAATTCTTAAAGATAAAAACCTTAATGACATTTTAAGGTTTAAAGTATTTAATTTTTCATTAAATAAGTTAAATTTTGGAAAATACTCTCCTTCTTTATCAAGGCTTTCTTAATGTAATTTTATGATTTTGCAGACATCATCTATAACTTTTCTTAAATTTACTTCATACAATTTAAGTTAAGAAAAGTTTATTTAATCTTTTAAATCTTTGATACAACTTGATGATTTTCCTCTATAATGTTCTTCGGGTATTGAATATCCAGCAGACTTCACACTGGTAACGAAATTTATTACACATTTATAAAAATACTCTAGAATGGTATCCTGTTGGTTAATAACCATTCTAATGACACAAGAACTTTACTAGTTTTAAACATAGATAATAGTTAAACATTGTTAACAATCTAATAAAACTATAGAATATTTTCAAATTATACCTTATGGTACTAAAACGTGCTATTTAAAGCACTTAAAAATATTATTTTAGAAACTATAACTAAAAATTTTTGACAATTAATTTAAAACTATAAAAATCCATTCTTTGATATATAATTCTTTTTAATAAATATAAATTTGTATAAGGTAAAAGACAACGACCAAAGTCTCAATCGTAATATACAAATTTGTTCAATAATTATTTCTTGTTCGAATATTTATTATATATAAAATTTTCCTGAAGCTACCCAAATATAAATAATAAAAATTTGATAATTCCTATGGTTTCTTTAAATTTTGATAATTTCTATGGTATCATATATTTTATACATTTATATAGCTTCTTTAAATTTTAAACATATCTATGGTTTCTAAAATTATAACCAAAGTATCAAAAATTATCAATAACGCAAGACAATGAAATCTCTTTGCTGATTAACGTTCTCCAAAGAAATTGAAAACTGTCGTTTAAACTATTTCGTTCTGAGTCAAAATTCAGATTTTTTGAATGAACACAACAAAATGAGTTTGAAGTATATACGCAACCATTATATGATTTTTTATGTATACATATACGACAATACTCCTTTCACCAAAAATATTTGGCACCATATTTTGTTTTTTTTATTACTTATATAATTATTTAATTTCTCAACTTTGATACACTGAGGCCGAAAAATAGCATTATTTTCATCGTTGCTAAACTTTTATAAAGATTTGAATTTTTATTATTTGGACCCAATAATTTTATCGTTATTATTAGATAAAGATTCAGACTGCTATTGTATTAGTTTTTCCGATTCCTAAGTATCTTTGTTAATTCTACTATTACAACATTATTTCAATATTATTGTGTAAAATAATTGTAATAAATTATTTATAAAATGTAATTAACTTTTAAACCAAAAGCAATCGAGTATATAAAATATCAAATTAAATTAATTTTAATATGATAATTTTTATTTATTAGTGTTTGTATTGACATTGTAAGCTCTACATGAATAATGCTAGTAAAATTTAAATTTAAGTAAATGTTTAGTTTTCTTTGTCGAAATATAGTAAACGAAGATTAAATGCATATTTTTTTGTAGGAGAAAAGAATAGAGTAGGCATTTTAAAATGAAGACACATACAAATATGGTTATGTGCGGGTGTATTACTTTCGACATAGATGCAAATCTCTCGAGACTCCGCCAATTCATAACCTACCAATAGTTTGGTTATTGTGGTGAAAATTGAATAGCTTGTTTCAGATGATTGTATTTTTCCAATATCTGCGTAGTATATACATACTGAAAAATGTTTTTTACTTGACGAAATAATCCATAAGACATAAATCGACACCTATATGTGTTGCCACAAAAATTTTGCGTTTAAATTATTTTTTATAAACCTTGGAGTATGATAAAGGAACAAAGTCGCAAAATAATTTGGTATAAAACAATTCAAACATACTTTAGCAAATAGTGCTTACCATAAATAAACACTACTAAAAAAAATAAAAACGTGTTTATTACTGTCTTTAACTGAGTTATATCAACAAAAGGTTTAATGAAAAAATTCATTAAACCTCTAAGTCAAACACAGTATGGCCAAATAAACGATCAATAATTGCACGTTTCTGGTTATGTTTTTAAGTAATATTCTTTGTTTAAACCACTAACGCATTTAGTGACATTAGCGTATTACCGATTGTAATCCTTAGAAAAATTACTTCTAAAAAAGAATTACGCAATTAATTGTTAAGAAAGAGGCAAATAAAAAGGTAAAAAAATTTTAAATATGTATTCTGATGGTAATTTATTATTAAAGGTGGACGGTATACAGAAATTATTATTTTATACATTACACACGTGAACAGTAATTTAAGAATGTGGAATGAGTACTTTATGCATTTAATATTACTCGCGAATAGTTATTTTACTTGTAGTTAAGAGATTTATAATAACAATTCTATGGTGTATTATTATTTTTTACTTTGCGACGTTACAAAGTTTTTTAATACGGTGGTGAAGTTTATCGAGATTTTCGTATATTCTCGTATAAGTATATACACACAAACTTATAGTCAAGTTGCTTTTGCTTTTAAAGAATTGTAATAAAACAAAGATAAAATAAAAGTTTTCTTAAAACTGTTTTATTTATTTTTAAATATTTTTGTATTCATTTTTCTTTTGTGTTTAATTTATTTCAAATTCCAAAAGTTGATTTTTTCTAATGACACAATAAAAAGTTTTTATTATTTTATTTTTATTAGAAAATATACTAATAATAATACAATATATATTTATTTTATAAAACATTATGTTTTACCTTATATGATCCGAGGCGTTATTTGCTGTTGGAGGATTATGATTTTGTGTACCTGAAATTCTGTTGTCAATTAGGCCCCTTAGGTACAATCTATCTAGTCTCAGATTTTCAACGTTCAAATAAGAGATAAGAAACTCCCTACTGCGGTACGAACGCTTACATAAAATAAAAATCCGAAAAAAAATTATTATATTATGAATAATCAAAATATATTATGTATGAAATTTAAAAGACATTATGGGGATAACGATGAAGTATATAACAGATTTATTTTTAACAAAAACCAATTTTTACCTATTGGGTTATTTAGATTCTTGTCAAATAATGCTATCTTTATAAATGCAAGCTTTTATAGATGCTTAGATAAAAAAATATGTTGCATTTTCACATTTATTGATGGTACAAAAATCTCAAGTAAAGATTATGTATTTAAGTTACTAGATATATTTTATAGACTATACCCAACGGTGGTGTTAGCTTATGTCTTTTATCGAAAAAAACACACGTATCCTATAAAATTATTCTTACTACATGTGCGTACCTTCCTCAGGTGATAATCTAAAAACATACTACCATTTTTTCGTGGTAAACGATGTAATACCCCGAGACCAATTTGTCTGCTTATAGTTAAGCTGAACGAGCAATCTTTGCAGTTTAATAATTTATTTTTCCTTTTTTTTTAGTTAACACAATTCTGCCTATATATATATATTTCTTTTATATATATAGTAACAGAAGAAAGTAAACATTAAAATGTTATCAAGTATAATTATTTTAAAGAGACTTGCCTAGTAATATGGCAATAGTGTAATTATACAAAAACCAACAAGAAAATAAAATTTAATTTTGATTTGTGATTTGATTAAGATAATTATACTGTACCTATGTAATTCTGAACAATGATTAAAATTAGGTCAATCTTGATAATTATTGTTAGTTTTTAAATCATTTTAAGATATTATGACGGAAAATAATTTGAAAATCTGTTGTCACGCATTATTGTGTTTTTGAGTATTTGCATGTTGACAAGCAGTTTAGATAAATAATCGAAAGAACTTCTAAAAAATAAAATTGTAATATGATTTGAGTATATACACAAACTACGAAAATATAATTGATATTTATCAATTATATATCATATATATATATATATAATAAATATCTTTCTATTACTTACTTCTTTTTATAAAGTCTACCTATTTGTGGTTTTTTGGGAATCATCACCAGACCAATCAATATAAGAATCTTTACAACTACGTATGGAGGTTTTTTTTCAAACAACAAAATTTGTATAGGCTTTTCAAAATTAAGATGAATGGACTGAGGCTTTTATAACATTTTATTTAGCAATATTATTTCTTAGAATGTAGTTTTTGGTGTACTGAAATATCCTATCTTAAAAAAAACTCCAATAAAACTAATATTTTTTTAAGTTGGTAAAAACGAAACTGTAAAATGGTCCTTTTTGAACTGTGAAAACATTTATAAAAATATATGAGCAATATTAATATGCTGTAGATTAATTATGTATGGTAACATTTTTACTTAATTTTACGATTACAGCATAAATCATCAACTCGTTCAGGTTGACAAATAATAAATACATTTTTATTCATTTCTAGTGAGTTCGGTTTTTGTGTTTATATTATTTTATTCAAATATCTGAACGAATGCTATAAATTATTTTTTATTTTATGCGCAAAATTTCATTTCCATCCAACAATAGACGGTGAAAGATTTCTATGCATTAGTAAAAATATTTTAAAATGCTTTCAGATAATAAAATCATACAATGAACAACAACAGAACATGCCTAACTTTTCGGATTCGGATTTACTGTCATTCTTACATATATAATAAAAGCCAAAAAGACGTTATATGAATATCTTAAAATGAATATAATTAAATATATAAGCATATTAAAAATACCCACACTCTTGAGACACTAGCATAATAAAATTATTTCATTCTACAGTTTCTAATCTACATTAATTGTCTTTTAGTTGCTTTATTATTTTAAAATGAGACAAATATTACTTTTAAAAACATATTTACATTTAAAATTTCCAAGTTAACCATAAAATATAAGTATTATCGCTTAAATGAATAAGTATAAGCTAGCTAACAATTTCGTTAAAAAAAACCTATAATGTTAAAAACAGCATTTATATTTTACGGTAGATCTGATTTGAAAAATAGTTTCTCAATTAAATGTTTTATTTTTTTTTAACGAGAAAACTACATTTTATTTATCTAGTAAAAGCAAACAAATAACTAAAACTAAATAAATGAATTGTTTTAGTTTTAGATGAAATATTTATTAGTTTTTGTAGTTTATTACTTTGTTACGGAAATTATTGAACGAGAAGTTTTTAATTTGGAATTAGATAATATAGTTACATAAGTTCTTAAGTAAAATTTAACTTACAAGAATTTTTTTTTAGTAATAAATAAATTATTGTTTACAGGCACACATTAAATAATAGCCGGAGCAATTAATAAATATATTATAATACAATAAATTTTATTTTAAGTAAAATTTAACATGAACATTTAAAAAAATAGTATCATAAAATAATTTTTTTATTTGGTACCTTATATACTAAAAATAAAATGAAAATATAGTCAAAAAGTCAACTTTACGTTGTAACCTTTTTATTTTATTTTTAGAATGGCTATGAGTAAGTTCAATGCATCAAATACGTTGACGCATAGAAAAGCAATATTACCTTCCGTATTTCAAGTAAATTTTTTTAAAGGATTTTGGTACACAACACTTATAATCAATCTCAATCAAGTAGCAACAGATGTTTAAATGAAGAAAAAAACCAAATCGGGTTTATGTCTCTTCGATGAAGAATTTATCTTATTGAAAGCGTACCACCGGTTCTATTCCTTTTCATTACTTTTATTATTATTATATATATATATATATATTTCTTTTTAAGGGTCTCTCGAACAACAACTGCATCGACTAGCTCTTTCTACAATAGTTTGGATGACTGACCACGTTACTGTCAGCAGCTGTCAATAAGTATACACCGTAAGTCAGGCACGCTTCTACTGAATTGTAAAAAATATAACGTTACACATTAACCACTGCAGTGCTTACATTCTTCTATAAGATATCCAATATCACCATAAACGGCACAAGAGAAAAAATGGCAAATATTGAAAATTCATAATAGTTATCTTTATCGATAAATCTGTTTTAATATTTAATCAGTTCTTAGACAGTTGAAACGTTACTATTTCCGAAGATACAAAAAATCAAATATTTTTATAAGAAAAGAGTAAATAGCTTTAAATTAATAAATTATTAAGAAAAAAAAATTATTAGTTAATTTACTTTTCAAAGAAGCTATGTTCCATTATTATAATATTTCTATATCTGAATTCAATACCAAATAAATAATACATACTTCTTATAATTAAAAAGAAAATAATTGAAATAAAGAAAAGTTTTAAGGAGCATTTGAAATGAGCCTTATTAAAAATTCTAATAACTACTTAAGTAGTAGTATTTTTCTCAGAATTGCGGTAATTTTTTGTTAATTTATGATCCATGAATAGGTTGCGTATGTCACTATAAGAAATATTACATTTTTTGTAGTAAATAAATTATATTTCGAGAAAGACAGGCCATTTTTAATTATTTAATTGAAATTCCAATTCTGGTTAAAGAATTATTTTTAAATAAGTCTTTTGTTTTAATCGTATTAAATCCAAAAAATAATTAAAAATTAACAAATACTATTAAAATAAATAAAATAATTGTTAATAACTTTTATTATAATAATATTGATTACTTTTTTCAATTAAATTTTATTTTATATATTAAACATTAATAAATAATTTAAATGATTAAATTTTTTTATAATTCTTAAATTTTTCCTAACTTTATTTATATTGTGTAAATATTACACTATTATTTATAACTAAATTTGAATTTCAACATAGAATAAAAGTTATTATCTCGACTAATTATTGTAGCATTCATTTATGAGTACAATTGTATTTTAAAATAATGCTATGTAATGTTATCTCTACATCAATTAAACAATTGGTATTTTGCAACCCGATTTACGCTTAGACACTAACCAAAGAAAATTGAAAAATAATATTGTATCAAAAACAATAATAGTTTTTTAAGATTATAACTTTAACAATTAAAAAATAATTATTATTAGCTTTTGTGAAAAAAGTAGCAACGTCAAAAAATAATAATATAAAAATGATTTTATTTTTCATTCAACAGGTTCAAATGAGTACATGCTATAACATTTTTAAGTTTTTAAGCTGAAATATACTCTCTTTTTTACATCAACGTATTATCATAATATTAAAGCCTTAAAACCATAATGTCATCTCAAAATCGAGGATCAAACTTTTTCGCTTTACATGTATAATGTGTGGTAGAATACTTTACGTGTATCTTTTTTTTTATATTCGTCTTGAAGCCTAAACATTTTGCGGTAAAAGTTTTTTTTCTCAATGTTCTGGGTTAAATATTACAAGTAGTGAAATCGATTTCTTGGGATATATTACCAAACTTCAATGCATCATCGATTTAAAAACTCTTCGAATGAAAAGTTAAACAAATATTTAAACGCGTTTACAGTACCGACGCAAAATATCTATAAAAAATTGTGAATGGCATCGATGAACATTTTTTTTTTTAAAGCTCGACTTTAACATTGAAAATATATATATATTTATGTTATTAGAATATAAAGCTGCAGAGTTCAGAATAAACGAACGAACCTTTCCGTCAACTTAGTTTTTGTTAAGTTCTTTTAAATTCTATTTAAAATTAAATTTTAAAAATTAAAAGATATAAAAAGTTATTTAATATTAAGATATATTTTAATGTTTTGCGAACTTTATAGTATTTAATTGTAAGAATTGTAATTTTTATTTTTTTACACGTATTAATCATTTTGTTTTCTACGAAATTATTTTTTACTTTTCTGTATTTATATTGGTGTACAAGGTTTACGAATACTATAATGAACATACAGATTGGTTTTGTAAATAAAATAAATAAATTTTTATTATTTTATTAATTTAAATTTTCGTAAATAATGTACGAATTATTTAAAAATATGCCTATTTTATTTTGTCTTGTTCAAGTTGTCTGTTAAATAATTAGTTCACTTTCGTTTTTTGTTGTTCTATTGAAAAAGTTTTCAGTATTATTATGCAGAGTGTTTAAAGAGTAAGGTAACTGGTTAATTGTAACAAATAATAAGAGCAATAGAAACCCGTTTCCTGAACTACCAGCTATATAGTGGGATTGGTCAAAAAAATTAATTGATTTATATTTTTTGTAATTTTTGTATTCATGATATTACTCTTTTAAATGGAAAGGTCGCTATTATTAATTAAGATGAGAAAAAGATTAGATAGTTCATATTAAAATGAAAATGATTATTATTAATATTTGAATAGTCTTTGATGTAATATTCTTCTTTTTTTCTTGTCAAACTTACAGTGTGAAAGTATATACGAATAAAATTATTTAAGATTAAGTGAATTTAGATTATAATGTAGTTATAGCAAAATTCAAAGGCAGTGTCATTGGTATTTTTTTATATTGCATTACGTTTACGATCAAATAAACTCAATCAATTAGCTTTCATTGTAAATTTTAATTATTTCATGTTGATTCTATTGTGTCAAATAAGACTTTGCAATAAAAAAATGTTCATTAAATTTATCAATATTCTTTTCTAATTTTATACATTAGTACATATATACTCTAATGACTGAATTGAGTATAAAAATAGTCGTGTTCATTCTATGTAATGTGCTGAAAAATGATTAATTAAATGCAAAGGTAGGGAGATAAGATTGTTAATTTATCATGAAGTTACGGAAAGTTTAAGAAAAATGAAATTATATGACATGTGTTTTAGTAAAATTCCTTAACTACAGAATCATAATACAAATATTCCATTAAATTTATCATATCATTTTTATAGTATATGTGAAAAAAGTTAAACTGACATCTTAGTTTTGTATAAGCACAACAGATAAAAACTTCGCTAAATTATTTGTTATGTTATTGTTATGTCGAATAGTGTTCAATATATACTGATGGACAAGTATTTTACTTTGTCATATATATTTTCACTATTTATAAGAAATAAATGTAGCATTTCTTTAACAAATAAATTGTATTGGTTTTTACTAAGTACATGTCCGACAAACCTTGAATTAAATTAAATTTGTTATTAAGTATGACTAATATTACAATGGAATTTAGATGAAACCAACAAACAAGGGTATACATAACCAAGAAAAAATCATCAGTGCTCGAATTTTCCACATGGCTAGTCCGGATGGGTTGGGGATACCTCACGAATGTTTTGTCTTCCGGAACAAATCCCACACTCAACTCTGATTCAACGGTGAGGTCGAACGACGTCAGTATAAGCGAAGGGTAAAAAATGATTATCCGTCATTACGATCACTTTGTAAAATGTCTAAACGCTACCCACATACGTACCAAGGGGATTTGACTGATCAGATTGGCAAGCTCTATAGAGCGTGAATGAAGAATATTATCATCAGTAAGTTGTGTGTTTCAAGAATGCATTCCATCGATGACATGCGAGGGATGTACTTTATTTTTATCTATGCATTTGAAGAATTAAATAACATGTTAACTCTTACGCGATAAATTTGTATTTACACAACGACAACAAGAATGTAATGAAATTTACAGAGAATTTCAAAAATCAAAATGGAATGAAAACTGTATAACATATGTCCAGACTTAAGTGGCCGCAGAGACAGAAAAATTTCGATAAATTTAAGCTTTTATTTTAATAATTAAATACATTATAATATGCAAAAATATACACATAAATTCATTAGTTTATATTAACAATACTCTAAAAAGACTTAAGTTTTTAAGAAAGCATACATTGACAGAGGACCAGCATTTTATAGATATTCCTATGAAAAAGATATTACACAACATCAATGAAATTAACATCATCTTTCTTTTTTCTTTAATATGATTCCACCATCAAAATGTTTTCAAGGCAGTTCGTATAACTTATAATAATCAATTAATAAATAGTGAAACTTATCTACACATGGCAGACTTTTTAACGACAAAATTATTAATGTTTTTAAGTTTACACAAAACAACTTTGAACATTTCATTTTCTTTACTTTATTTTTCAAAAATTATTATTATTTATCATACACGATGAAAAATACAATTACATAATACTCTTGTTTTATGTCAAGTACAATTTTTGATCATTCTACGTGTGACAAGCAAAGTCAGCATTATGTACTTCGATCCATCACATCAACCGCTTACTGACGCGTGAAAAACGTTTTTAGTAATTCTTTTGCTCGCTGAAAAACTTTCATCTGCTCCTTTCTCATCACTCAAAAGAAATTCACTTTTTAAGTTTATATGTTTACTTTATATATAAAAAAAGTATGATTTTAAGACAGTAATATAAACTTCAGCACGATAAAAATTATTTGAAGATACATTAAGATTATATGTTAATAGCTCACCAAAATTACTATAGTAATGCATAAATACAATTTGAAGTCAAGTATAAAATATTTTTTTAATAGAACTCAAAAACTATAAAACTCAAAAAATATTTAATGATATTTTCTTTATAAAAATATAAAGTAATATTTTTATGAGGCAGTAATTAAAATTTTTTCTAATGAAAATAAATTTATTTGGCCAATTCTACTTGATTTATAAAAAATAGGATTCGTTTGTGAGTAATAATTGTACATTAAAAAGTAGATTAAATTAATTACTTTCAATTAAATTGAAGTAGAATGTTTAAGTTTAATACTTGACATTTATGTGTATTCCATCTAACATTGGATGTAATGTTTTATTTTAATGGATTAATAAAAACTGTTAGTTGATTATTTAAATCAGTCATCGAAGTCAAGCAGATTTTCTCGCCGAAAGAATATTTATTATACTTTTAATTTTTATTTTGGTGTACTTTGAAAGTTATACTATCTCTGTTAATACAACAGATATATGTGGAATAGGGTTTCATTTAAACGAATTGGATAATGTTCACAGCAAAGCTGTAAATGTAACTAATGGTTATTGTTTTTGTTAGGATGTTTTTACTTCTTGGTATTAGATTGGATTATAGGAATCTAGTATCCATATCTTGCAATAATCTTGTCACATATCTGAAGTTTAAATTGTAAAGGATCATTAGAATGTATTACTCAATTGAATATATATTTTATGGGTATTCTAAATTATTATATTTCACTAGAACGTGTCCAAATGGTTGACCGCTGGGCAGCAATAAGTTAACCCAATTAAACCTAGTTGCGTGTGGTATTTATTAGTGAAGGGCAATAGTGTATTAATCCTTTGATGGCATATCTAATATCAGATGCCGGTTTTAATAAAATAAAAAAAAATTATTCGAGATTCCCTATTTTCAAAGAAAGTGACATTTAATTTTGTTAAATAATTGAGAATAAAACTTTATGGTTGTGTAATACAGTAAAGATAAAAGAATTTAGAGTCTTACAAAAACTAAAGTGTAAATATTTTCATAAATAATGACGGTGGTCTTTTATACTTCAATTGTACTAATGTAAAAACTTTTTATTTCTTTGTTTAATTCTACAATCAGTACGCCAATATACAGGCCTAGAAACAACACTCTTAAGTAGAATATTTTTAAAATGAAAAATTATTTCTTTGATATTCTTTTTTTAACATTGATGTGGAAACATCGAGAATCTTATTATTTTATCTTCTGGTAATTTTATAAAGATAATTTACTTAAATCGTTTTTAATTAAAAATAATAACCCACGCATAAAAACAAAATTTTTTAACGAGTCAGAATAAAATACCTTTAGTTTCAACATTATTTTCTTACCCGTTGAACCTTTGTTAAAAGACTAAAATATCTAAGTAAAAAATATTTTTAAATATAAATATCCAGTTTATAATAAAATTTATGAATTATTAAATATATGTAAATTGTCTGCTCTAAACTTTTGGTATTGCTGTTATTTGCAATGGAACTATATTTTTTAATATTTAGTAGAACTTCTTATACAAAAAAATAGACAAATAATTTGAAGTACATCGCCAAAATATGGCATTTAGTTTTGTATACTTATTAAAAGTACGAAGAGTATTGCTATAAAATATGCTTCCACAGTACAACATAAGACCCAAACTTTTCAAATTACATACAATGATTCATAATTTTCTCCCTTTTTCATGGTTGTTTAAAATAACTGTTGTAACTTTGTCATCTTGTCATGTTATTTTTGACATTTTGTCTCTTATAGGCAGGTAGGTACCTCGTTAAATCTGTTAAAAGGACGTTTGTTAGTACAATAGTTTTGTTACTCTAATTGCAGTAAATCTAGAGTGGTTATTTAAAAGATACTTCAACAGTTGTCGTCCATGTCATTACAAATAATTCTCTCCCTTTTATCAAACTCTTAGTTGAGAGATAATCAAACTATGTCAGAATATCGATCGCACTTATGTAATTTAATTTTTAAGTAAAATATAAACTCATATATAATCTTACAGTAACATACCTTAGTTATTACGAGCATTAAGAAATTCATTCAAATGATCGATGGTGTTTACCATTAGTAACTTTTACTTTCAATGTAAAACAGAAAAATATTTTATAGTCGAAATTTAAAAAAAAATATATAGTGGAATAATGATTTTGATTTTAAATTTCAAAAATGAATTTTTTTTAATGTATTATTTTGATTTATAANAATGTAAAACAGAAAAATATTTTATAGTCGAAATTTAAAAAAAATATATAGTGGAATAATGATTTTGATTTTAAATTTCAAAAATGAATTTTTTTTAATGTATTATTTTGATTTATAAACGCGCTCAGAGATTCAGACGGGGGCAGTAAAAATATGTACTGGCCAGTAATCCTTCACAAACGGTCCATATTTTATGAGAGATTTAAAAAGCATTTACTTTTAAAAACTCATGTTCTACACTCGTATTAAAAGTTTTATCTAAGAAAATATGATAGTTCTCCTTGAATTCATAAATAAATTGGCATTTGATTTATTGAGTACCCATTGAACCAGCCAAATTTCAGGTCAATCAGGAGCAGCAAAGTATATTTCAGTTGCCCCGTACGTACGTCTATGTTTAATTTTTATTGTCTTACGAAAAGGCGTTGGACTCTTTAATCAAAATACGATGTGCTCTCAATACTTTTTACGTTTGCGCTCCGATGGGTATTTTTTATGCATCGGTCAATGATTACTAGAAGCCTTTTTGAAATATTGTGACGACTTGTTTTTCTCATCACTGTTTTGATTGCACATTTATGCGGAGGTTTTATACAGATAGAATCAAAATATTCCTAGAATTTCGGCAGACCACAACAAAATCGAGCTCACATACATTTCTAACGACAATATTATCAATAGTATAATAAATTTTTAAATTAAATTCATTTTTTTTGACACAAATGTCAACAATAATAATTTTGTCGTTATTGATTAATACTTATCCAAAAAAAAAATCATATGTAAATATATGTGTAATTTACTGTCGAGTTAATTATCAATCGTTTCTCGAGTAATCAAATTTTGATGATATTTACTCATGGAGTTATTTATATACAAATCAAATAGAGGGGAGTGGTTATAACGAAAACGTTCATTTAAACGTTAACGTCATTTTATATTTAAAAGAAAACACACGGCGGCAGTGTGTTGAGTAAACATATCTTTTGTTTAATGTGTGTGTGTGTGTTTACACTCATACTGTGAATCATTTCGCCCGTACATTTCTATTGTCACGTGACGAGTGGTTGCGGCGACAACCCAAAAGCCCAAGGGGCAATTTAGGCTCTAAAATGGATTGTCTCATGTCTACGGATAGTGACGGCTACCGATTAGGAGGGTAAAGAGCGTTTGTTTGTAGTTCACTTGAAATCTATTTCGCACGCACCGACTGTTGATTTTCCAACGGTCTTCTCATCAACAATTCAAATTAGCCACTGCAAAACGGACAAGTTTTCCCAAGTGACGGCGAGACGCTGCAACCAAATTGACTGTTTGACGGGTTGATTTCAATATCAACCGAACGACAAGTGTTCGCTTTTCGTTAACAAGCGTTAATCGCAACATTGTTGAGCGAACGACAACGTTTTTTTTACATTGTCGCTGATATCGTTTTTTCAAGTTCCAACTAGTTTTGCAGTGGCCAAGGTGTACTGGGAGAACAACGTCGTTTTTCACAACGGATAATCGACAAAAACGACGCGTTAGTATATTTTTACCATTTAGGGCGTGTTATTATAGAGGCGTTTTAAAAATAAATAGATTATTAATAGCGGAACAGCACTATCGCTGATGATTTATCAATGGAGCGAAAAGAGATAAAAGATGATATTAAATAAATTGCCTCGGCGCGAGTAAAAACCTTACCGCACCGGTAAGGTTTTTAATGACTTTCGGAACCAACGACATCACATTATATTGCCTGTGGATTGGCACCTAAGTTTGTACAACTGTGTATGAAGTCCATAACACAAATAGTTCTGTTCAAATGTTTCTGTTTTTAACAGTTAGTGTTTGCTATTTGCAATGTGCGTGTTCAATTCGCCGATTAGACAAACTATAACGATTCCATTATTGTCATTAGGAATCATGTTATTTCATAAAAACAAAATAATTATACCAAACGAGATTCCAATGATTTTACAGGATACATATAATTACATTTTTATTTGCCATATTGCGTGTTTTTTGAGATGTATTATCGTGTGACATAAATTCAAGTGCCTTTCCTATACACCGATTATCGTAGTTTCTTAGTACATGAAAAAATAATATTTTTTTATTCCTATTACCGCCGACTTGTTTTATTATTATAATTTGTACGCATGTAGGTAATTTGATTTGTTTATTTTTATAATTTACCAAAATTACTATTCTTTCCTTTGCGATTTCAACAAAAACAGGAAATAGTTAATCAAAAATTCATTACGTTCTTAACCGTCAAACTTATCATACACAATATTTATACACAGTGCTCTATAGAAATCATAGATGTGTTCTTTTTAATCTAAAACAAACAAAATACAAAATTCATCTAAAAAATGTTTCTAAAAACGTAGAAATTCGTAGAATTCTGGATTCAATTATTTTTCATTGAATTTAGTCTTTTTTTATTATTATCATTTAGTAATTAAGCGACAACTAAACAATTTTACTGATACGTAGCTATTTTCGGGCTTAATATCATAAAGACGAAATTGCTAACAAGAGATAAATAATTTTGTGAAGAATCAAAAAAATGTCATAATTTTGTTTTTTACGTCACAAAAATTGGGCGGGCAATACATAATTATGAGAAAAAATATGCGTTAAGCTCAAAATTTGTAACGATGCATTTGTTTAATTATCGCTTAATTACCAATTAATAATTATCTCAAAAACGAGTTACGATGAGAAAACTCTATAACAAGATTCGGAAACAGTGTCAAAATTCCTTTAAAATTAGTCTAAATATCGTAGACAAGAGAAAATGTTTCATTATTTGTTGTCCTGTGTAATCTGTAGAATATTTTCTTAACAATAAATAGATTTGTTGCAACACATTTATTTATTGCCACTAAAGATTTGTATAAAACAATTTTGATAAATACTTAACGTTCAGAGTCGCATGCATCCCCCATATATGTAACCCCCCCCCCCCGGGTTATAGTAATAAAAAGTAATAAAACTACATAGAAATAGTGTTTAACAATACGCTGTACGACCAGTGACATATTTATGAAAAGACATTTGGGACATTTGCGCTGGGCCTACTCGAAAGAGGTGCCCCAATAAAATTTTATGGGAAAAATAAAATCATATCAATAGATCACGACTATTTTTGTGTTTACTGAAATTCAATTATAGTGTTAACGAGGCTTAATTATCTAATTTTTAGTGGACACAAGAGTTGGTAAACAGGGCCTGCGTGTGACATAAAATAAAATGCTTATTTGTTGGGTGCAAAGAAAATGTCACAGGCAATATTTGATTCCTAATCGATTATAATTCATTGACTTTTTTTTTAAGGTTAATTTAGTAATTTTCGTGATAATTGTTAATTATTAGATTCGCGAGTTATTACACTTACGGCTAATTCTCGACATCGCAACAATTATTAGAATATAAATGTTGGTTTTGTTATAACGTTTTAAAAAATGTACACAACATATGTCTTGTTAAAACACTCTAAGGTGTTCATGTCAAGTATATATCTTACGTAATGGTTTGAAATGCTGTAGATAATTATTCGTGTAGTGATAAAACGGCTGCGAGAGAAAATAAAATTGTTCGAAAATACTCATTTGTATGTGTACTGCCTGTACGACTTATAAGTGAAAGATGTATAATTTTCTAACATAGAAAATTAAGCTCTAGAGATTACGAACATGCCACACGCAATGTTGTCAGATATTAACAAACGTGGTGGTTTAATATATATATATAAATAATTTATAGTAAATTTAATCCTATAATATGATTTATGTTAGGAATAGTACGATTTTAGAGAAAAAATTATCAGAACGCAACTGATGCGTTAAAAATAAAAAAAAAAAAGTGATTATTTTAAAAGAGGATATTGAACTTAATTAAAAAAAATTCAGGTGTATGTATAAATTTTAGTATATGAATTTAATTTAAATTTATAATTTGCCAATCAGTACTTATTAAAACAAGTTTGATGATCCCATATGAATTTAATTAGCCAAATTAAACATTGAAACTATATTTAAGAATTCGATTGTAATATAATCGCGGACGAGAGTATAGTAGTGTTTGAACTCATTCCAGTAATTTTATTCATCATGATGTAAACTTATTTTTATATTTTTTATTTAAGTCTAGTTGTATATGATGTGTAGAATTTTTAACCACTTTCAGAATTGTTTTTCGAAAACAGTCGCCCTAAATTGTTGGCAAAGTTGTTTGCCAAAAAAACTTACTTAGTCAGCAAAATAACACTGAAAATTAATTGTCTATGTCTGTGTTTTCTCTAGCGTCTAAACGACTAAACACTGTAACCCTCTTTATGGCCGTCACGCTCTACCAAAAAAAAAGAAACAGATCCAATAAAGGAAAAAAATAGCGATGTTGAATTTATTTTTATCTTACGCTAAGTGAATAACGTACAATTTCCAAATGATTTCTTAATAAAAACTGAATTTTTTCATTGATTACAACTCTACACTTAAACTATTTACGAATAAACTCAATATAATTATGATAATTGATAACTTGAAACATAATAAATATGTTCAAAGCTTATAGAAGTTCAATAATTTAAGTTTGATAAAATTATGTATTAGCGAATAGTATTGTTAATTGGACGTATTTCGAATTTAAATGTCCAAATATTTTCAACTTACCAGTTGGAGTCAATCTTAAAGGATCCGTCAGTGTCGGAACTATTCAACAAGATATGCCAGCTGTTGTCGCGAAAATTATGCTCGATAAAAGTCTGAAACTTGAAACGTTTTTTGGGGTGCTTGGGGTTTTTTTATTAGGAGTTATGGTACATAGTAAAAAATGTCTTATCTTACTTTCGGTCCGAAAGACTCGGACACGTTCTCGTGTAAGACGTCTTTTGATAATAACGTTCATTGTCAATTAAATTACGTGCAATGTCGAAATTTGGTACCAGGAATTCCTAAGGAGAAATGTGTGCGATCAAAGGAAGGTGTCCAGACTGCCGTAATGTTATTATGTTACAATTTGGTGTCCAACGCTTGATCGGATCTTGGCAAAGGACGCCAATCGCCAGCAGTGTATCGCGTTAGTCACAACTTTAGTAGCTATGATAACATGATGTCAGTTACTGATATTGTGACACCATTTTCCATGTTATTATTTTGTATGTAGTTTTAGTATGCAAAATATAGACATATAACTTTTATGTAATCGCGGTGGTTAGAGTAATTATTGCGACGTCACTACTGCGATTATTGAAACATTTGCAATATTAAAATCAAGTACCAGGAATTACAAGTATGCAGTCTACTGATTAGATACATTAGTGGAACCATTTTCGTCTTCTCCTGGGCATTGATTCTATTCAAATGAATTAAGACTGTCTAGTTATTAATGAAGACCTTCTGAATCATTTGCTTTTCGCCCCCTACGCTTTAAATCTATTTGGCTGTTTCCTCCCCACAAGGGTCATAAATCTGCTCTGTGTTCAATAATTGAAAATACGTACACTCTTAATAAAAAACACATAACATTTTCGACCTTATTTAATGTTATATTGAATTATCTACAAATATCTCTCGAAAATTGATTACTATTGCGTTACGTTTTGTTTTTAATGAATCCTTAAATTTTTTTATAATCTCAAATTCAGAACAATGAATACTACTCAATTAGATTTTCAACTCATTGACATTTTAATTAAAATTTGATTTGTTTATCAGGATTCGATTTAAAATTAAGACAAATCTTGTATTTTATGTCATATAAATTAAATTTTTATACTAAAAAACATTAGTATTCTTCGACAAAAAAAAAAGAAAGAAGGATTACTTATGAAGGCTAAACCAGGAAGTAAAACGACGTAAATTAAAAGATTATTTCTTCCCCTGTTTTTTTTTTACCTGTAGTCGTTTTGTGAATGGTTTTTCCGGTTTAGAGGAGGAATAAATGTTTATTTATGATTCCTTTTTTTCGTTTGACATTGATTTTCCGAAATAATGGCCCCGTATTTTGCAAAATTCACTTGCCAAACAAAGTCTATTTTAAATATTCAATTTTTTATTTAGCTTCATATACTACTAGAAAATAAAGTACTATAAAAATGAATTGCATGCTACTTTTACTGTACAAATTTGCATTGTAAAACTTCAGATAGAGATGAACTTGAAATTTCATATTAAAGTTATTGTTTACATTTAATGTAAATTAAAAAGACATAGTTATAACGAAAAGTTTATAGACTGAAATTTTCATTGAAATATAATCGTTTAAAATGTTAAGATTTAATTAGCACAGCAATATTTCTGTTTTATTTCAACAATGGGTTGATTATTAGATTAGTTTATTTAAGTTGGCAATCTAGTAATCAATAATTTTGCTAAAGCATTTCATTCTTTTTAATAGTATAATAAAAAGAATACATTTCTGCGCGTTAAAATTGTTTGACTAAGTTATATTTATTAACTATTTCAGTACTTTAAAGGCTTAGATCACGTGCCCATAAAATTATTGGGATTATATTGATTAAAAACACATGAAACCAAGTGTCTTGAATAATTAATATTTATTAAAAATATTTCATTCTAATGAGATTTATTCTATGATGGTGATTTTAAATCATCACGCTTACATCAATAATTTAATTTTAATTTTGATTAAACTGTACCTAAAGTATACCTCAACGGTTTCATATGATTATGTTTTATGAATAAATATTGCAATGCAAATTTGTATGACATATTTATAATAAAATTTACATAATCATTAAAAGAATTATCCAAAATCAAACTGCGTCTACCTGATATTATTAAATTTTCATCATTTTTTAGTTTATATTATAAAGCAAAGACTAAATGATCAATTTTTAGATATTTTTTTTTTTTGAACTTGCCCATAATTTTGGAAATTTTATTAAATTATTCATGAAATAAACTAATTATTAAAGAGCATATTAAATAAGTATTAAAATTCATGTTTTTTATACAAATAAATAAAAAAAGAGTATTTTTTATTATGTGATACCATATAAATATCATAGTATTTATGAAGTGCGATAAAAAAATGTTTATATTGTTAAAAAATCATACAAAATTATCTAATGATTTTATTTATGATAGATTGATAAAAACTTAAATTTAACCAATGTGTAAATTTTAGTTCTTGTCGTCAACAATTAAAATTATAGACTTAATTTTTTCTATAAATAATGCAATTAAAATAATATTTTAATTTTAGTAAATTAGGTATATGTTTAAAAAGAATTTTACTTTTGTTTTAAGAAGAGTAATTGAAACATTACGACTTATTTCTATGTCGATCGTGTTAAATAGAAAAGAAACAAATTTAATTGGGTCATGAAATACTTTGGTTGTATTTTCTAAATTGATTTTTTGGTTGTTTAGATCCATTCAATGAAAACACATATCCTTTTGTTTAACAAACGTCAACATGTAACTTATAAAATGTAAACAATGATCAGTTTCACCATGAGAATTATTTAAAAGAATAATAAGACTATGTCTTATAGTTATGAAATTAATTAATTTCATTGGTTTTTTATTAATTAAAACAAAAGTAATTTCAAAAAGTATTTTAATCCAACGCTTTTTTGGAAATTATTTTAGCTGCAAATAATACGACTATCGAATCATCAACTTTTAATGGAAGTTAAATTAAAAAGTAATTTAAAAACAAAACGACTGTTTTTTTCCCCTAAACCAAGTTGGGTTATGAAACAATTTATTTTAAATATTAATTCCACAAAAAAGTTACGATTACAGAAATGTAAACATAGCGAACCCTTTATGACTTTGTGCAATGTGTCATCATATGTCATTNAAAGCGAACCCTTTACGACTTTGTGCAATGTGTCATCATATGTCATTCTATATTCAACAAATTCGTTTAAACAAAACTTACAATTTATTTATCTGTAAAATGACGACAGTAAAGCAATTAAATAGTGTTTTCCTTAATTGAATTAATTTACGAAGAAAATAAATTTGGTGATTATTTTTATAAATTAATCATTTAATCTCGAGATCTAATTGTTATAATCTACTGTTCAGTTAATAGTGTTGAAACAATTAAAAAGGCTTGAAAATGAAATGTACGAGAGCTGATGTCGAATTACGCAGCACTTGTTCGAGTGGAGAACAACATTTTTTTATTTTTTATCGAGTTAAGTTATGAGCGTTACGAATTATGTTTCATTGCTCGATCGTGTTGTGACATTAACGGGCACGCCCTTCAAAAGGTATCGTGTTATCTATTAGTTGACACTGTTGATGAAATATATTTGCCGCAAAAATTTTTTACCTTTGACGAGGCCACTAGGGACGGGGTTCAGTTAATTTGCATTTAATTTTTGAACACACGACGACCAAATATTTAATGAAGTGCGACTGTTATCCACATGTATATAACTATACGAACAGCATGGAGACGACGGTGCCGCCGGGAAGCTTTATGTCGTCAGCTCAGAAAACTCGCCGAGTGTCAAATTAAAACCCGTCCCTTTGCATTATACGTTTTGCAACGAGGAAAAATAACAGCCATAACAAATAGGCGTTTTCCCCGACATCTTTCTTGTCTTTCGACAAACAGCCTGCGGCCACTTCACGTCAGCGCTACTGTACACGTCGCACATTATTATACACTGCTGCAATGAGTCACGGTGTCCCATCAAATCCGCTCGTCGAGTTTCGCCACCCCATCGGCACGTGATTATCGCCGATGGCGACCCACACGCCCTTTAAAAACTACTCCTTATTATAATATGCATATATACTGTATACACACACCACATATAATACATCAGTGCAGCAGCAGCAGCAATCTTTTCAGCAATGACTTCGGGCTCCCCCGGCACTGGGCGTTAAATGATATAATTTGACATTGTTGTTTTGTGTTTTTCCCCAACCCTCTTGACTCAACCCTCGCCCATTGGCCTTTTGATTTTTGGATAACTAACGTTTTGCCGGCGGCGACGCCACGGGACGTTTGCCGAAATGATGACCGCGATTAAAGCAATACTCAGAAAGGGGTTGAAAACTTCTATTTTGATCAATGTCTATATAATTATGAAAAACAACTCGCTTTCAACGCAAATTACTATGAAATGCAAATTACATGAAATCACATACACCAAAGTTCGATCCAACAAAATAAATAACTATTTTACATTAATATTTCTAAGAGTTGTTTGATCTGTAGAAATGAAAAAACACATAGAATGCAAACAATAGAGATAATAGCAGACAACCACAACTCTTAGCTGTACCTAAATTACTGTAGCTAATTATTGATTTTCATTATTAAATATGTAATTTATTATTACAACCGCATTCTAACACACGTGTAATATCCGAAAAGAGAAATAATTTATAGCGATAATAGAGAACTTGTTACTTAAAAATAACTCAAAATCATTTGTCTAAATATATATTTTAACAGCTATTTTAATCTGAAAAAATGCTCAACATTCTTCACGATACAAAAAAAGGAAAGAAAAATTTGCTGAAATTTTTTAAGGTACATGTATATAAAAACATGAAAAATTGAATATTCATTTTTAATGGCTAACTTACAGTTGATATATTCTATTTACACATAACATGGTACTAATCATTAGAGATATATTCTCGTAACTTATAAGAATATTTCAGACTGAATATTATCACCCAAAGTGACGTTAAATTTTAGATATCAGGAACGCTTAACGAAAGAATTAACGTTAATGCTTTTCTTTTGTGATTTACCCTTTAGAGATCTGATAAAAAAAAGGATGACGACAATAAGGATGCAAAAAGCCATTTTTCACGTAATAACTATTTTATGAAAGTATGAAGTGAACGAACGATTACTTGACATAAAAGGCAACTGAGAAGATGCCACGTTACAATTTTATTACACTGAACACATGGAAAATGCATTTATAATAGACATTAAACTTACTAACCTTTTATCAGTCTCTAATATATCACCATATTATAAATAAACCAATGAAACTATCGATGTAGTTATATTTGCACGAATAGCTATATTATTTCTTTGGGTGACAACAATCAAAATAAATTATTTTATGAATTTCTTTAGTGCTTTAATTTATTATTAGTTATTATTAATATCTTTAAAATTTAAAGACGTTAATAATACCAAATTAAATAAGGATGTTTTGTCATTGTAACTTTTTGGCACTTTTCACATTGATTTATTATATGAACTCCTAATCTTAGATAGGAAAATTGTTAATATTTTATGTTGAAATTTTAATTAGAAATTTGTATGTGGTATACATGAGTTTGATTTAAATATTTTTAAGACAGTAACTGATTAAAAAATGTATCAAAATTAACCGATTTACATGATTGCCATTTATTGTGATACTTTTTTTAATGAAAGAATTTTTATTTCAACTTTCGACGGTAATGTCTTCAACTAGATACAATTTGGGTATTTTGATGTATTCATCGACAATTTTGGTCCAGTGGAAGCTGTTAATTTGTAGTAGCTCAACAAAAATATTAATAAAATAAAAAATACACAACGTGGTAAAAACATTAGCTTCTCGGCCTCGCATCGAAGCTAAAAAAGTTATAAAAAGTGTAAAATATTGCCACAACGGGAAACATTATATCTAAAACTTGATTGCGATCAAGTTTTGGCTCTAATGTTTCTTTATGAAGTTGTATGCATAACAATATTTTCCTCCTCTTTCTGGCCCCTTTTATAAATGACTTCATCTGCATATCCGATTTAATCTTATAGAATAAATACATGGCGACTTGTATTTTAACTTATTTGTTATTTGCCTTCAAAATATGCGATTAGAATAAATTAGCATAACAGTAAAATTAAATCGAATTAAAAAAATACAAATAAAAGCCAATATTTTTGGTTTAGTCACTATTTTTAGGAAAATTCGAGAGTGATAACACTTTTAAGAAATAAAATATGAAAACTTCACCGAATTATATATTATTTTATATTAAACTTAACTTTAGTAAAATTGCAAAATATTTAATGTATTTACGATTGTTTTCCATTAAAATATTTGTTAAATACAAAAAAAACATTTTTGGTTTATTTTCCCTACAGAAACGATAAATTTCAATCCGAAAATTTCAAAGCACTCGAATATCTTAATGTTTGTTGACAAAACAAACACTAAAAGAAGTTTTAATGTGAGTACACACAACATACTTCTATACACCTTGTGAATATATTATGTTCTTGTCGACTCGACCGTGACCACAATAACGTTGCAATAAGAAGTCCATAAAAACAGTCAAAGACGATTGTTTGAACATTAGTGGTATCCTATTTTGTGTTTTTTAACGATGATATGGTAATCATTTCCTGCGGCCCACATGCGTGTGCAACAATTGAATGGACGACACACAGTCCAGTGTACGTTTTTTTTCTTTTAATTTTTTTCTTCTCATGTTGTCTACTTCCACTATAACGCCATTTCAATAACGTAACGGCTTTAGGAGCTTCCTGACTGTTCGTTTAGACACAGGAACTATGTATATACATAGAAATTGAACAATGACTACGGGTAAAATATATATGTAAATGAGTGCAATCTATTTTCACTACAAGTGCTTATACACATTAATAGAACATTGCTTTTCTATTAAAATTGCGTAGGTTCAAAGTGTTTTCGTAAATTGTCCATTAGATTAAACAAATAAGCTATCAACGTTATTGAGAACTCAATAAACCGTTGAAAAGTTAGTTGTTCAATATTTCGTATATTTACATAATTGAAGCGTAAATAATACATTTAAATTATTTAAGGGTTAATAAATAAGATCCAGTTGATTTTGTACTTCTTGGATGTTTAAATCAATACTAATACTCAAATTAGGGTGTATATTTTCTCTGGGATAACGCCAAAAAGTTAATCGTAATTATATACAAATTTAAACTTTTGTCCATCTTGAAACAGTAAATAATAATTCATAGCAAATTATTCTATTACCAACATATTGATTTATTTAAGAATTATGTAATATATTTTACAATTTTAACGGAATTAAAATAAATTATAATAAAGTATCTAATTAAAATAATAATATTGAGTTTAAATAAGAAAATATTATCTTCTTTAGAATTTTTCTTCACGAAAGTTATAAAATCCCTTCTTCTTCAACAGGTAGGTACACTTAAGTACTCATAAAGTACAAATTAAACATCATTCTCACTAAATTTTACCTGTTATGGCGACATTTAATTTTATGATTGTTCCGTGCATTTGTCCTTGTAGTGGCGACAGTAGCATCGCCCAAAAAGCAGGTGCACTACCCTAAAAAAACCGCCTACCTCACTTATAAATAATTTGTCTGCATTCAAGATTTTTATATTGTATGCATTGAATAGGCCATTAAGTCACTTTTGTTGTTCGGTCTATAGATATGAATAATATAATAATGTTCCTTTGAAGAGTTATTTGTGAAGTCAAATATTGTAAGCGTCTGTATGTTTTTTAAGAAAACATAATGTCAAGTGATTTAATAGTAGAGCCAAACGCGTATGGCGAGATGCTTGGTGTATTCACTATTTGGTATCATTCTATTAACTTCAAAAGTATTTTGGGTTTATTAAAAATTCAAGAATATTATTAAAAAAAGGTTCAGTATTATGTCTTTCGTCGAATACTAACTTCATATTTCTCCGCATTAATATAAATACAGTATGGTGTTATTAATTAAATAGTAAAGTAAAGTAATTTTATTTCAAGGACTTTAGGAAAAATTATTATGCATATCCCCAAGGGATTCCTATAAGAAGAATTATCCTTACCCATTCTAAACGAAAAACAATTTAACTCGCTATGATGTATTTTTGCTTAAAAATTTAATTTTTTTTTATATATTCGACCTTTTCCACAATACACAACTGTAATTTAACTGCAAAACATAATTTATAGGCAAATTGCCTTCTATTTAGTTATTTTTCTTTGCGTTTGATGAAGAAAACGGTATTCTAAGGAAAAGTTATTAATGAGTGATCCATTGATGTTAAAATGTTTTTTACTCTTGAACTAATTTTTAAAAGTAGTAGTTAATTTCAAAATAGGAAGGAAAAAAGAAAAAATTTAATTAAATATATCTCAAATATCTTGTTTATAGTAATTCTCTAATATGCCATGACACTTAAAATACTATAAACTTTAAATATAAAATATTCTAATATGCTAATTTTTGTTTTTATCAAAGTATTTAATTTTTTAAAAAGTGTCATTTATCGTAATAATTATAAAAATTAATAACTCGGTGGAGATAATAAAACAAACTATAATCTGTGGAACAAATTTCGAGCACCAGCGTCTCGCACGAATGAGCTTAGGTAAACACTAAAATTAATTGGTTACCGAGTAAAAAAATAAACAATACCTAATGGGCATGCCTTACAACAGTAACCGACCATGAAACTGTAACTACTCTTTAGCAATAATGTGTCACACGTACACACGTGAGAGTGGGGCGTATCATTGCAGACCCTGTGGGTAACAATATTATGCCTGTGTGTGAGGTGTAACGACTAACTAACAATTGCCTTTTTTTTTTAAAAAACGGAAATGACTAAGACCGTTGTCCCACAGCACCAGTAAGGAAAATTACTTATACGCTCGTTGTTCTGGTTCGTATAACTTCCCATGGAATATTGTAATAATTATGACAACGATAATTATACACTTTTCATTAATAAAAATAATAACGATGTTCAATTAAGTCTGTCTGAAAAACTGTCTAGTGGTTTTCTGTTGTGAGTGGAAAAGAAATGAAACTATTTTTACATTTTAGGTTGATATGAGAGACACTAACGAGAAGTTTCTTTGTTGTTTGCAGTTTGAAACTTTAGCAAATTAATTAATATTTTATACTTTATAACTGATGGAAGTAATTATTTCAAAATCATTAGTTAATCCCACTGCAATCTCAACAAAAATATTGGCAATATAGTTAACGATAAACGCTAATTAGTTTCAGTAGAGTCTATAAACGTACCCCTTGTTCGAATAGATATAATTGATGCAGCCCACTAAGTAGTACGCAAAATAACGACATCTGCCCCAGAACGGAGAAAATGTAGTGCAGTTCTAATGTAATTGTATTTTTTCTTTATAATATAGTTGAAAAGAAACACGTAATAGTGTTCATTTATTATAAAAGTTTGTGTAGCCAATAAGTCTCATAATTAGATCTCACTTACTGGTCGACCCTCTTGATTTATATTGAATAGGTTTTGTTTATTTACGGATAGACTTTGTTAATCAAAAAGCAGATATCAACAGCCAACGTACCCTAATCAAACTACTGTCCATGTATTGCTACATGTGTTGCAGACGTTTAATGGTCTCTGGAGAGAATCTCGAGTCACAAAAGACATTTATCCGATGCGTTCATATTGATACCCACGGCAAGTAAGAAGCAAACCAATTGTACTCGCGAAACACATCCGAATAATTGAACTCAGATGCGGAACTTCGAACAACACTTTGAACTGCAATGGAATTTAGTCGTAATCGATGACATTATTTTTATTATTTTGTTCACTCAGTCATTATTACAAGTGAATTATGACCTGGTAACTAACAGCGACTTACCCTTATAAAAACATAAAGTCATTTAAAATTCTTATAAAGCTCGTTTCGACGAGCTAGTAATAATCATTAAAACTTTTCAAACAGTATATTTTTCATTGTAATGTGTAAAAGCGATGCTTGAAATGGACAATTTTAATTTTTCTTCGGAACAATAGATGAGACATTTATGTTATGATGCGAAAATAACAGACCAATTGCTGTAGGGTAGATTATTTTATGTTGACATCTATCTCGAAAAACCTAGATAATATTTCACTAAGGTATATTGTATTTTAATATGCCCGGTGGATGTTAGTCCACCTTATTGTTTTGAAATAAACATTATTCTAAAGTTGCAAATTTCTATTTGTGTAGCAAACCTTTACTTGACTTGAGAAGATAGAATTGAGTTATAAAATACTAAGTATTTGTCGTCGCGTTTGAGTTATTTTTTTTTTTTTTTATCTGTTGAAAGTCTCAACACGAATGATTTTTAATAGTTTATCAAAAATTAGAAAAGTTAAACAGAAAAATTATTTAAAAAGTAACAGAAAATTTCTTATAACAAATAAGATAAAAGCTAGTTATGACACAATAGAACTTTTGTGATGTTATATAATAAGAATTGTACACTTGTGGCTAATATTATTAAAAATATTAATTTAAAACTTCAAAATATTTAATTAAAAAAAACCAAAGAGAAATAAAAATGGCATATATGTATTTTGAGAATAATGTCAACACACTCAATGCTAAAATCATACTGACGCCCTGACCGAAAAATACTCCTTTATATACCCCTTATGACGTTATCACCAAGTGTATCACTAGTTGATTGTCTCATTTTGACAGATTACATATATAAGTTTAATAATAGAATTTTCAGTGGGTATAAATCCCAATGAATTAAATTACTTTTATTTTTAAAAATGTCTTTTACATCCCTTATATTAAGTACTTTATAATTATTTTCGTTTTATTAGTTTTAAGGTTTTAATGGAGTGATTATGTGCCAATAAATTCAGCTATATAAAATTTATCAACTTCTTGATTTTTAATGTTTTATTAGTGTTCTTTAAACCTGACCTCTAAATTTCGTTTGAATTTTTAATGTTTGTCCCACGTAATTCCGTAGGATAAACGTTTAAAAATAATAAATTGATAAATCTCTTATAGCGGAACATTTATCAGCACACAATCACTCCATTAAAACAATAAAACTAATTAAAAACGATAATGATTATAAAGACCTTAATATAAGGGAGACAATAGAAATGTTTAAAATAAGAAATAATAAATGTTAACAAACACTCACATTGTGTTTTATAAATGCCAGACTTTTCCCGATGTTAGTGATGTTATTTAAAAGTAGGTACGAGTTGACAAAAAATACATACATAATTGTATTAAATAAAATAAATATATATATAAATTTTTTTTTTTTTTAGATGGCCTAAATTCTAGGTAATCAAATTTTTAATTATTATTATAAAGTTTTTTAGATTATCTTCAGTGATAATCTAAAGAATAACTATTTGAAAATTAATAAATACTTGAAATATATAAATTTTTTGTCTGGTTTTGCTCGATGCAAATAAAAATACTTTTATTTATAAATGCTGAAGAATTTCTTAAATTTAAAGTGAGAACCTTATGTTAATAAAGAGACTTTCAAAACGTATTTGAACTAAAATATTCAAACTCATGATGTTTATCAACAAAAGTGGTTAGTCTACTCTCTTACTTAAACGATATGAACTATTTGTAAATATTCAATGCTTAAAAATAAAATTAGTTTTGTTTTGGAATATATTTTTACGGTAAATTTGCAATTATAAATATTTTAACACATGGCCATCTCAAGATAAATATAAAATTTAATCGTTTTAGTCGGTAATTTATTATATAGAGCATTCTAAGTATTAAAAAATATCACATAATTAAAAAAAAATTATTCAATCAGGAAAAATAAATTTTTCATGCACTTGTATTTTAAAATTCAAGACGCCCTTACTTCAGAAAGAAGAATACCTAAAGCATAATATAAACATAAACAGAAATTTTATTAATAGAAATATATGATAAACAAAGCACAATTTATTAATTTGAATTACACAAAATAGTATGTAATAGTAACTTAGTCTTTTCATATCTATGTGCAGTTATTTTTGTTATGTTATCATAAAAGTACCAGATAATCATTTAATAAATATTTATTCATTTAACAATAAAGAAACATTAAGTAATATAACAATATTTTACGCAATAATGCAACAAGAAAATAATATGAATTCTTTTAATAGAGATAATTAGCTTTTTAGGAATACTAAACATCAACAATATTTTTTAGTAACAGCCGATTTTCGTTTTCTTTTAGTCGCCGTTTTTACTGGTTGTAATTCATTACACTTATCAACATTAGATTGATTAACTTCCGATAAAGTCTCTTCAGTTTTAATGGCAAGAACTTCAGGATAAGCCGTCTTAAGTAATAGTGTCTCGATGGCGATGCGAGCTTTTAACTTTTTTTCTGGCGAAAGTGCAGAGAAAGTAGGTAATAGACTAAGTAGAAAATGTTTATCGTCAGAAAAGTTTTCATCTTGATAAAGAGAAGACGAGCAGATTTCTACGCCATTATCTGTCGATCGCGCTACAGTAGAATTTGAATGTTTATCTTCGTCCACTCCTTCAGTCATTTCAACCTCGGGATAAATATTTTGGAATTGAATATCAGCTAAATATAATGAGTTTGAAACGGAATGTGATATTTGATCTTTAATAAACATCATACTTTGAAAATAAGGCCATTTAGATATGTCTTGACCATTTTCTAAGGATAAACATCGTTTGTATTCTTTGCGAAAATGATCTTTTAAATTCTTCCATTTTCCACGAGCAGTCTTTCCTAAAAAAATTAAACGTATCATTAAGAACTGTTATCATTTTCTTTCTGAACAAAATTTAGGATCTAGGAAAAAAGTCATCGAATCTTGAAAATCCTGAAAAACGCTGTATATTATCACTAATATAATTATAGTATTATAAGAATAATGACCAAACTTATGCTGAGTCCTTTTTTATTCACAATCTCTTAAAAATATGTCTAGATTTTATAAATAAATTAATAAATAATTATAAAAATACTTTGAAGAATTCAATAATATTTCTTTATTTCCACTTTTCAATATAGGGTCAAGTGGGGTAAATGGAAATGAAATTTACATGTTATACAACTTTTATTATATTCATGTAGTAATAATTTTTTTTAATTTTGGTTTAGATAAAAACTATTTAAATATATACAATATGTGTCCTACATTTCAATCAAACGTTAAAATAGTTGATTATTTTAAATGAAAAAAATAATATAAAATTGCATAAAAAATTTACATTTGCCCATACTTCTAGGGTAAATGAAAATAACTATTTCCAACAGCAAGTGTTATATTGAATAAACATAATGGGCAAATGAAATTGTTCTGTTACAGCTATCATTATATTATTTCATATATTCGATACCTACAAATTTCCATTTGTCCCAAATAGTATATTGTGTATGGGGTAAATGAAAATTAAAGTATAGTTGATAATGTTATAAGCCTGGGGCAAATGAAAATTTGTTTGAATTACATAAATTACAATTAAATTAGTCAAATAATTAGATAATCTTTATTATTTTAACATAATTTAGTACAGTTTAATGCTTACTTACTACTTCATAAACTTTCAAAATATATTAACAGTCTTTTCTTTTTTAATAATAGTGATAATAATACATTAATAACATAATAATAACATAAAAAATAACAATGTAAAGTAAAAATTATAAACAAAATAACAAACTTACATCATTTTTAGTTTTAAAATATATCACTTAAATTAATGTATGAATAAGTAGGTAACATAGTGCCTAAACTGATTATTTTTCATCGACATTTATGTATCCAGGAAATGTGTATATCGTTTTTCTGTTCTTCTTATGTTCAGTTGGTATTGGTAATATTGCAAGAATCATCTCTACTGTAATATCTGACAAGTCATTTTCAACAATATAAAAATCAGTTCCAATTTCATTATTTTTTTTTAATCCTCGGACTAAAATATCCCCATCATCTTCATCTACACGTTTAACTAAACATACATACTTAAAATGTTGTTTCTTAAGGTTCTCTCCAATAAAATCTATTAAAATAAATACTCCAGGTTTTATTTGAGACCAAATTGGTGTATTGTATAAAACTTCTTCAATACTTAAACCTAATGAATTGTCATTACAATCATCTTCTGATGAATGATAAACTACATCATTAATATTATCAATTGATTGTTCCAACACAATATTTTGTACATCTTTAATAGCTTTCTTATGTCTCCCAAGTTTACTAGGATATTTGATTAGCTTTTTCTTTGAGGTTGCTTCCTCCAATTATTTTAACACATTTTTATTTGTTAAAACTTCACCATACTTTGTTACTCTAAGACGAGGAACTCGGTCTTTTGTAACACAAATTGTATTGTTAGTTTTATATTGTATTAATTGAATTGAAAAAATAGATATTATATCTTTTGGGCTTACTGAGATATTATTACTTGATGTTGGAAAAATGTAGTCTATAAAAGTGTTTGACGTGAAGGTTCTAATGAAATTTGATTTTCTACAACTGTTAATATGTTTTTTTGATATAATTACGCATTCTGAAGTTGAAAAAAAAATGATAAAGATCATAATATTTCAAATTATATTTGTTATTAATATTTCCATTTACCCCAAAACCAAATTTCCATTTACCCCAATTGATTTTTATTTTGTATTTTACAAAAAAAATATAATTCCATAGAAAAAGTGATATTAAACTAGTTTTAGGGCCGTATAGTAAATAAGTAAATATGAAATGACAATTTAGTTCAAACTGTACTGTTCTACTTATATTTNAAAATAACAATTTAGTTCAAACTGTTCTACTTATATTTTTGATGAAGATGCCCTTCTCAAAAGCCGTTGAGAAGAAAATATAATCTAAAATAATCATAAACACTTTTTCGAGTGATAACAATTTATACATATCCTCTAATTTTTCATATTTTTATCATTGCACACTATTATACCTTATGTGTACTGTGGTTATAATGATACCGAATTCTATAATCACTAATAATTTATTTTAAATAATATTTTTTTCCTTTTGCCCCAATTTCCATTTACCCCACTTGACCCTAGTATACTTCATTATAAATTTTAAATTAATACCTTTTAATAAAAATAACTTCCATAGTTTTATTTATTATGCTTATATTATTTAATAAACCACTTTAATTAAAATATAATAAGTTTTTAAAATTTTCAAAAAATTATAAATGTACAGATTATAATTGAGATATTTAGAAAAATTATTGATTATATTATAGAAATGTAATTTTTATATGGAATCCTATATAAAACTTATTCCTACCAAAAAGTTATGAATAATTATGAGTTCAAAATGTTGTAAAATATAGTAAATGCCATACAATTTTGACGTTTCACAAAATTGAATTTCCTTTAATGACATACATATGTAATTTAAATAATTTAAAGAACTTTTATTTATTCTTATCACACCACGAGTTGTAAATTATTAGCAGAAAAATAATCAAGTTAGGACTTAAGTACGTATTATGACACAAAATGTTATCTGTTAAAATTTTTTTTTTTTACGATATCTAATAAAATAACTGAAGAATAATTACTGTTATATTGCACAGAATAAATGGTATGTTAAAATATAAAAATATACCGTAAATAATTTTATGTTTAATATAACACTCAATTAATCTGTATAATTATTTATTGATAAATTCTAGTTAATAATATGTTTTGATCTTTAAACAAATTTTTATTTCCTTGGAAACGCATTTATTTTGTATCTAGAGAATTTATTTTTGTGATAAATATGTATTTAATAAAAATAATATTTAATTAGTTTTGTTCGTTACATTAAAATGTGAACATAAAAATTATATTTAAGGAGATCACAATATCAAAAAAACGATTTTTCTACAAAAACGTTCACTGTCCTCGTAGCAGTTAACAGTGTAACTAAGAGTTGTGTACGGGAACGTGCGGCCGGTAGAGAAGTTGCGTTTCAAAATGTTGACACCACGTGGTGTTGGGGTAGCCGTCGCCGGAACGTGTGAACGTACCTTAAAACGCGTCGTCATTGCCGTCGCTAGCGTCTGGCGGCCGCCGCCAATGCCACCGGCGCCGTGCTAACCTTATTGCGATAGGACAAGGAAGGGGGAAAGATTATCATGGTCGGATGCGCGGGTTTGAGACAACAACAACAACGGTGTTCACAACGTGTGTAGCCACTGTTTGCAGGAGTAAGTAAAAGCGTATCAATAAAAATGAAACAATGATTAACGTCTATTTCAGTAACGTAACAGTCATCGAAGCAACTAAAGTAAAACATTGACCAGCGCACAATAGGCATAGTCCGTGTTAAATAGTTATTTTGTTAGGAAAATATTTGCATTGGTGCTTTACCGTTAATACTGAGCGTTCCGGCAACGTCTTCCCAATGATGGTCCAACACTGATCTATTGTGGTGTTGTGGGTGCTGTCTGTCCCATAATTCGGGACGACTACACACTTCTTCTATAAGGCGACCGGTGTCCAACAAATTTGATAGTCGGCCGTCCATGTGGTTGATGTTTCAAAGTAGAAATGAACGGTTTGTAGGGAAATTCAGATAAAATTTACTGAGGTTAGGTTAGTGCGAATACGTCATACACGTATGAGTTCTGAGTTTCACTGGACGTGTACCCGCTCCCGCTGCAAGCGGACGGTCGCCACCAGTTTGTCGATTCGGCGAGGCCGTCGCCACCACAGTCGTGCCAACGTTAATAGCGGCGACTCCGCTATCGGATTTAAACCAAATCGCTCCGCCGTCGCCTTCCATTAACCTGTGGTCAATATAATGTGATACTTCTCTTATCACGATCAGCAACTTAACGTAAACACACTTCAGTCGCCACCGGCACAATTACCTAATTGCAATATTGATCACAAATAAACAACAGCAATTCCATTACACAAGTTTGTGTTTTAAAATTATTATTTATATTTAAAATACTTAATATTTCAGACATATTTTTGAAAGCGTTTTCTCAAAAGCTGCACAAAAATATCGTAACTTACACTGAACACGATTACTTCATTTGATTTTACTCTTCCTGTTTACAAGATGATTACTTTAAAGAAAATCAGCCGAAAGCCTTGAACGTGCGTTTACTTGGGAAAGAAAAATTTCAACAAATAGTCGAATGAGATAAACATCATCCTCGTGTTTCACAGTAAAGATAAACAGCTGTAACTTCCTAAGAAGTTCGCCAAATTTATATTAAAAGCTGTTCACGATTTCACCTTTTAGGAAATCGTTATTGGGTTAGATCCGAACTGCATTAGTGGCGTACTTAAGGAAACACAGCTGCCGTCAATATTTAGTATTGCTAATGAAACATGGTTGCTTAAATATAAAATGAAGTAAAAAGTATTAGTGATGACTTTTCACGTATAATCTTGTAAATAATTAAATAAGCCAAGAGCACGCCACTGAAACCGAATATAAAACTTACTCATCAAAATTTACTTAATATTTTTGTTTTGATTTTGTGTCGAGGATGATGAAAATCGAACTCTGTAAATTTAATAATTATTATTCAAAGACAATTTTATCATAAAACACAGACCTTTAGTTCCATATTATAATACAACCGATATTTTCGACAGATTCAATAAAGAACATGTAGTGTAATTTATTTACTTTACTTATCTTTACTTACGCATATTTTTAATTAAGTTCGCGTTATGTTAAAAAAACTTAGTTCGACAGCATTTTAATACATCCATCGTAGTTACACTAAAAACAATATTTTTTTCATTTAATTTATATCCTCTCCAACACTTAATACACAAATATATTTTTAACTCGCCTTATGCATACAAACAGGTAAGTCACACTTGGGCGGTAATGGTCTATTTTGAATTTATGATCCCCTGGCGCCAAATGACATAAAATGGTGGCCTTTTTCCTCGAGAACTTGAGTGAACATTTACATAAAGGAACATTAAAACCTATAGAATACCCCGTAAAATAAACACATAAAATCGTACAGTTTACTTTAAAACTTAAATTGTTGAGATTTTTGCATTGTCATATAATATCAAAGAAAAATAAAACTAATCTGTAATAAATTAAACATAAGTGATACTTTAGTTAATGTCATAACAACAAAACTATTTGGTCTGAATTTTTATTATTACTACTCCTATCTGTATAAGATACACTTTTTGATAGCTACTAATACATTTTTATTGACAAAAACGTTTGACTGCAATTATAATTATAAAATTTTGTAATTAATACTAAAATCAACAATGGAAATTAAACTAATTTTTTTTTGACAAAACAAAAATGTATTAAAAGGAAAATGATAAAAAAAAAAAAAATACTTTTAAAAGTAATTATACCTTATTTAAATACCGGTAAAGATTTGAAATTAACTTCAGGATATACAGTAAATAATTTGTTTAATTAATTATACTTTAATAATAAAATACAGGTATTTTCAAATTATTTTATTTATGACTACAGTATTTTGCCGTTCAATACAGCTAATCAATTGTAGCATTCGTAAGTAGCAAGAAATCTCTTTATCATAAATTATTGCAGTCGATAAACTTTAAATTACAAAAATGATTTTGCCAATTAAACTAAAATAATATTACTCGAACGTCTGGTCATAAAACTCGTAAATTTTACCATACACTGTTTGTACATGTAAAATTCGTTCGCTTTAAAATACTTGGAATAATATAAATAATAATGCTGACAATATATTTAATTATGAATTTCAAAATCAAAAAAAAACTTGATAGTAAGTATAAGTAGCCAATAGATAACAATATACCATTTCTATATATATATAAGGGATAGAAAACGTTTTTATTTTTTTTTTAATTATATGTTATTCAATAAAATCATTAGTTTTAATTATTGTGGTATTATGTTAAGATATTGTAATATGTTAGGCATTTTTAAAACATAAAAGAATAATTCATGAATTTTATTTAATTTTTTATTAAATTGTGGGATTTGAAACAACTTTTTTGGTTTCGTTACGAAACGAAATGGAAATATTCAATTCTAGACATTATAATTGAAATAAAAAACTAATTTAACCAATTTTTTTTTTATATATGAATGATTTAAAACCACTTGGGAAATCTATTTATGTAAAAAAAAAATTCTATTATAATCAACATTCTTGGATTTATTTATTAACAATAGAATAATTTTTTTAAAAAATAACGTTTTTAATCGTTGTTATAGTAAAATATAACATTCATTTTTCATTTGTTTTTAATTAATACCCTTTTAATGGTAACTGCAAGTTAAAATTTAACATTTTATCAGGTAGTTCTACAGCATTTTTTTAGTTTATTGTTAATTTTTACACGATTCGACGATATTTGTGAATTGATTAATTCAAAGCGTTGAATAAAAATGTCTTCTCAGTTATTTGTCCTTATGCGTTAATTATTTTTCATTAATTAAGGCTATGATAAAATGGATATATGTAATAACATTTGATATTTTAAAAACACATTCATCATTATTTTTAGGAAAACAATATGCTTATAAGAGTTACACAAGTAAAATTATATTTATGGTACATACTTAAATAATTTCTCATTGTCTTGCGTAAAATAAAACTTTATTTGCTGAAAACGGTTTTTTTGCAATGAAGGTAAAAATTTACATCGTAACTAAAATCTCTAAGGAACTGATAACATTGTTAAATATCTTAGAATATTATTCTAATTAAGTAATAACCATTAAGAATAAAAAGGTGTGACGATATATTATTTATTTTTAAATATTTTAAAAATGTTATCATTTTTTTATGTTGTTTACTTTTGTTTTATGGATTTTTTGAGTTTTAATAGTTAATGTAACAAAGAATGTTCACTGTTGATGTATAACATTTTTACCGAACAAAAAAAACAAATTTAATTAATTTTCTATCTAGGTGATATTCACCTGTCCATTATTAGATATCTATTCACAATAAAAATTACATTTTTTTTATGCTAAACAATAATTATTAATATATTTACTTTATGAACAAACTGAATCATTGTTGTTCCGAGTTTAATCATGATATTAACAAAAGACGGTCAAGCTTGAAGGCACATCTGCTTCTTAATAAAAAAAACACTATTTAATGTAATGCCACAATAAATAAATAAAAAAAACCCGTAAAAATATTTTATTAGTATTCTTAATCTATTAAAATAAGAAAGTCTCATTTTTTTTTTTTTGATACGAGTCAGTCAAAGAAATAAATATTAAATATTTTCCAATTGTATTTTGCATTAAAAGTTTAATGAAATTGAAATGAACAGTGTATAAAGTAGTTGGTGATCATATTATGAAATAGCAACAGTATTTTATTTTGAAGGCTTGTACAGCTATAACTATGTTATATTATACTCAAGTCTTCATTAAATTAAATTAGCAAAATGTTCATAATTTCACGTAGATAGTGATAGTTCAAAAAGCGTATTCAGATATTAGTATTCATATAATTAGTACATCGTTTATGAGTATATATTTTTAAACTTTACTCGAGTGCAAACAAAAGTTCAATTAGAACTACAAGAAATAAGAACGCTGTTATATTCGCATATTGTGATAAATTTCTTCTACTTATACATGGCCATTACATTTTACAGTTTTTACTGTCTGACAAAGTTTACAAATTCGTGCACTTGTCTACTAAAAATGACGAAAACAATTAAAATAAAGTAATTAAGAAAAATAGCTCTATTAAGTTTTAGTACAACACCATCAAAGTAAATTACACTGTCTCGTTTAATTAAAAATAACTTTTATTATATTTTTTACTTAAGTAGCAGACAATGTTGGACGCAGTTTATTATTATACTTCATAGAATTTAAAAATAAATATAACTTAAAACATCTTCGATTATTCTAAAAAATTTAATTTTAAAATGATGAAAGCGTATGGTTTTGTTAAATTTTTTTTACATAAAAATGGCTTTTAGGCGATCTCGTTAAGACATTCGAAATATTAGCGTTCACTAATTCAATGATACTGTATAAATTTTTTAAGTTTAAAAGAAAAAATACGGTTATTAAAGTGTGTACAGTTAGACACTGTCAATTTTTTCAGATGATTTATTTATTAATGTTAATTATTTAAATATTTATTTCACTTGTTTGTAAAAACTTTTGAAAGTACAAACAAAGTAAGTTGCTGACTAATGCATTTAGAAATACTGTGTTATATTTCACAAAAAACAATTATTTATTATTTTAAAAACCTGATTAATAAAGTTCTATGAGTTATATAAAATAAAATAAACTAAAGATTCGTCAATCCCGTCGACGTTTTTAGAATAAACGCCATTATTCGGAATGAATAATAAATGATTGTTGTAACAGTATAAATTATAATTACTGCCGATTTTATTTATTCATTAATTTAATGATGAATATCTCGATATCAATAAAACAGCATCTTTCCGATTGTGTTCACGGGTCCCGTTGTTTTTTATACGACAAGGGAAACTCGTGTGAGATCGTTAAAAAACGGCACGTTCAATGATGTTCGAAGACAACCCAATCAATTAACATTTAAACGGCGTGGTCAATATTGAAATCAGCGTTCAATATTCGGGTCCCAAAACGTTAAACATCATTAAAATCACCGATCCAATTTCATTGTCTGCCTGTTGTCCGTTGTGATGTGTTTGACGGGCGGACAAGTTGCGATAAACGGTACACGCCGAGGCAATAAATGTAATTACTGTTTTGTCCGTTTAGAGTATCAGTGGCCCAAAATATGAAGCGTAATGGGTTTTAACGATGTCTCGAAATCACTTTGAGGTAAGAGACAACATCGATCATGGCAGTGAAATAGAACCGCGTGTGCGCTGCTGACACCGGAGCCGGCAGCGACGACTGGCCGGAGAGTTGCATGACGAATCGGTTGAGAGAAGAATACGTTTACAAACCGAGTTAAACGTCTTGGCTCCGGCCGCGTGATAACGAGCCGGTAGATGAGCCATTCTATCGCAATGATATTATGCGTGCCAGCGGTTCGTCAAGTGCTATCGGTAACAGCGCTTAACGACGTGTAAACCGATTCTTTAAAAAATCGTTACTTGATTACATCGACTTTATTATTATTATTATTCACCGTATAACGGCCCCACTAGGATCGATGTGATTTATCGATCGTCACAAACGGTACGCTGCGTACGGTCCGAGTCGTGTACGCCGCACAAATTATGACGTATTCCTTTTTAAGACCACTAGGCTCGACCAATTTATAACGTGTCAATTCATATTTACCGGATAAGGAGCTGCCCGAAGACAATCCCTGCGCGATGACCGATTTGTTAGGAATGCATCTGCCCGGCCGGTTTGTTCGGAACACTAGAAGCGTCCAATCGATCATTTCGATATGATACTTTTCCATTACAGATTGCACAATAAATATTATGTTTTAGTCTTTGCGGATATTGCACTTTGCCATTCAGCCCACGCACACCGAATATGATGTGCACACGTCTTACCCGAACGACAAACTAGAATTCTCTAAACCTTAAAATATTAATCATCCCAGAGTCATCCACGTGACTTAAAAATACAGACATTTATAAGTCGAAGATTTGAGTAATCGATAAACGTATTGAGCTTTCTACTGACGTCTATCAAACTTTTACGGATATTTTTACTTGAATAAATAAAGTGTCATGTTAAATAACGCATGGGAATTCAAAGTCATATCGACAACCATTTATAGTTTGCGCAGTAAAGATATTCTAACTTATAATTATTCATATAACAATTTCTACAATTTTTGAATAAAAAAAAAAAAAAACATTGTTTTGCTCTTAAAAATACCGGATTGGTTGCAACAAGTAGCTTGGCGTTGACTCCTTTACATTTAATACATTTATAGTTTAGAATGATTTTTGGTCACTTTAAACGAGTAAAATCATAATATAGATTCATTAAAAGAATCTTGGACGATAAAACGAATCCCATTAAGTTAAAAATCTTTGTTATATTGATTGTAAAAAAGATCCGTCGGCGATATCAACAGCTGAATTACAAGTCGTTTCGATTAATTAAATTTTTTCAAAGTTTATTTATACCTTGAAAAATAATTTATAGTTCGTCTTGTTAAGTCCATACTTAATATTTATACAAACAGTGGTGTGTGTGTGTGTTTTTGCTGTAGTTATGATGAACACTTTTTACCGTATAAATTACGGGACTAAGAGTTTCAATATTATTACTAAGTGTATGTATTATTGATGCGTTTACGATTTTTAAAAAACAAGTTCGAACAGTACACTGGATTATCTTTTAAATTTTTCACCGTGCGGTATGTACTGTGGTAAATTTCATATCATCTCAGATACAGATATTTCACTTGTATGAATTACTCCATTCGATTGACAAATAATTCGAATACTAGCTGTGTCATGTATGTAGAATTCTTGAAAAACTTGCCCTCAGTCGTTTAAAAAGGATTGATTGTCAGGGTAATGGACTTTTCGGCGTATAAAGCAGTTGTAACGACTTAGGATTCACAATAATTATAGTAAACGGAAATTTACTAAACCGAGTGAGTAATATGCAGAACGCAGCGAGGAAAACTATTTATCACCGTACGGACTTTGCTTCCAACGCGACGAGGGACTAACCTCGGCCCAATAAACAGAATCAGTGGTCGTAGCAGTGACGTATGTATTTTACGACGGCAATAGAATTTTAGCTTTGCCGGTAATTAATTTCAATTTATTACTTGTACAGAACTAAACTTAGCCAAACAACTCGGAACCTCCGTCATCAACACTCGCATATTGTTCACATTGCATTCTGATATGTGTTTTAACTACAATCGTCGTGATCGGCAACACATGATTTCTAAAGATTTCCAATACTGTTTCGTTTTAAACGCGAAAAGACTGTTGAAATCATAAATACTCAGCAGTGATTGTTATACCAGATGTTAGAATGCGTTTTATTGAGTTAAAACAACCTTTTAAAAGATTGAGAACATTTTATGACAAATTAACTCGAATTGAATAAGAATTATTAAATATTTATACGAATAGAATATTCCTGCACTACCAAATATCTTTTATTTTATCAGATACGCCTTTGGTTTCTTTACCATTAGTTTGAATATACATTATTTATATTTTAGCCCAATAAAAAACACTTTTCAAGATATTAAGCATTCGCATATTGAAAAAATATCTTAAATTTCGGATACATAATCGATTTTTTTTATTGCGTACTGCACGTGTAACCCTTTTAAACTAAATCAGAAGTTTTAACCTATTGCTTCTGATGAATTTTGTACATATAAAAAATAAACTCTTAATAATAATAAAACATTACTATAAAATAGATTGAAGTTAAACGGCACAAGTATTGATTTGTTAGTTTAGAGTATTTTTAACACTCTACTCGTAAATGATTTCAATTTGAGTATAGAATAAGTAAATAAAATATATATATATATATATATATATATATTTAATAAGCTTTATAAAATAGTCTCGAATTTGGTAAAAAAAAAAAAAGAAATATTAATTTGAATAAAATTACAGTTATAAAAATAAATATATTCGTGGGATAGAGGTTTATGGCCTTGAGTGGGATCGCGAAAAATTCAATTTAAAATATTCTAGTTAGTTTAAATATAGTTTAAAATATGCAAAAATAATGATTTTTTATTTATGAAAAATCCTGAGCTTTGCTCGATTTAAAAGAAAATCGTTAATAATAACACTTTTCATGAATTAATTACTATGAAAATATTGACATTTCTATGGTAAAAATACTGTGTGAATGGTCTATTGTAAATATTTCATCTCTATTTATGTCATTTACGTTCATTGCACTAGCATATTTTACATGTATATGCATAACTTGTGCGGGTTAAAAGCCAACACATGGTCACTTAGCAATTACATACTTCATCGAATTCCAAAGCTTAGAAATTAAGAAAATTTAAATAATAAAGTCTGCCAATTATCGACATTAACCAAAAACACTTGGGTTTATTTTCAAATACATATGAAATAAATCAAATATAAACGTGTAAATAAATAGTGATATTTTCAAAGGTTTCGCATTTTCTTCCAAAAACATATAAACATAAATATGTTTTTTTCGTCGTGTGAGGTCTTGAAACGATTTTTATTTATACATGGTAATACATTTGTGATACAACTTGGTTTACAGGGCATTCTTACGCCTACTCTTATTCGTATATTTATCTATAAAATTAGCTGAAATTATATTTTAACTGCTCATTATGTATCCATATTATGGTTTCAAATCAATACATTAGTGTCAACATTAAAATAGTGTTACTTAATGTACAATATTATTTAAATATAATCAAAACTGATTTATCGAATAATCGTTCAATTAAGGTAAACATTTGTGAAAAGTAAATGAATAGAAAAAGTGTAAGTTCTTCTGAGAAATGGATGTTAGCTCATTTGACCGAAGCGATGGAAAATAAACATAATTATTTGGTTCAAAAGTTTTAAACGGTTAAATTGTAATTATAAGTAAATAACATTAAAACTATTTACCAACTTTCGAGAAGATTACCATAAACGTTTTTATTAAATTGCAGCACAGCAATTATTTATTATAAACAATGACTCACTTTCTGGGCTTTTTATTTTTTTAAGGTGTTTTACAATTCAAACTCAGTTTTAATTAGCATGCAATGTTGGTATTTAATGATCTCCTTATTAAAGCAGAGTCTTATGACGTTAAATAATATGTACAGTATATTTTAACTTCCACGCAAATTGTAATTTTATTTAAATAATTTCTATAAGTAATGATCGAATGAAATGAAAACAGCTGATAGATTTCTGTAATTTATTGTGTGAATGCCCGACAATGGCGATAATTAGTATCCGAGTTATATATAATACTATTAATTTTATTTATTTAATGTTATTTTCTTTAAGTATACTATTGTAAAATAATAACTGTGTAGAGTTGTTTAAGCGCCATAAACTTCATATAATCAATGTTATATTTTGGCAATATCAATATCCGTTAATTTTTATTGATGCTATAAAAACTTTTACTTAAAGTTTCATTTGTTAACATTATTGCCAACTCAAGGCCTATATTTTGAATTTTTGTCATATAAATGTATCTCTAATTTTGAAGTATCACTTGAAATTATAGAATATAAAAATATATATTATTTATTAAGTACTATCAATGAGTATAGTCGGTGTAGGTTTTATTTGTATCTTACAAGTAGAAAAGTAAAAGTGCCACTTTAAAATACGTGTAAGCTAATTTATTACGTTCCAATAATTTTTCGAGTATTTTACACTTAATTAGTAATAATAATTGGTACTTAAAATACCAATTATTAACCATAAAGTAAAAGATTAAAAAAAATAACTTATATAATTTTTGCATACTATTTAAGTATTTCAGAGTTTTTAGAATTAAGTAAATATACTTTTTAAAAATGTTGTGCTACAAGGTTTTAATTAATTTGAAATTATTTTATTTTGAATAAAACGTCGTCACTATTTCATAGTAAAACATAAATACATTTAAATAATATATATATTATTTTAAAATTAAAAAGGTCTGCCGATGTCTTTAAAATGGAAATATTTTATTCGGATAATCTCATGATCTATAATTAAACTAACGGTTTGCCAAAACTAAAATGTATCGTTTTTGATGAACAGGTTCTTACGGAAATAAAAATTAAAACCAATTTGCATGTTTGAAGTAAAGCCAATTTCATTAAAAGTAGATATCAGTTTATTTATTATGATACAATCGTTAATTACTTATAGGTACGTCTATATTTTAAACTAGAATACTCTAAGAGTGCACTCGATTCGTCTATAGTCGCATTAGTAGCCCGAGGGAAGTTATTAAATGTTTCAACGGAATTGTTTATGTAGTTTGTGGCGAACATACACAACGGATACTAACAATTTTTAATGGTGTGTAATTAGTGGTAGGTTGTTCACTCGAGCAACCGCAGCAATGGTTCAATGTCACAACTACCAGCTCGTTTATTATATTCAATTCTTATTTCTTGTATATACACAACAGTTTTATTTTCCTGACACGTCACCTCTGGCAAAAGAAATAAAAAAACTACTTAGCGGAACAGATAAGATGTATCATAAAATACCTTCTGTACGATTGGTAACTGCTTTAATTTACAATGATTTAATTTACTTCTGCGTTTAAAAAAATCTATAATGGTTTTAAGCGTTATTGTAATAGTTTCAATGGCAATTTAAAGAACAAAATGTAAAATGCCTAGTATTTTTAAGTACAGAGTGGTCAATAAATCAGCAACACTAGTTTTTTTAAATTATAATACCAAATAAATAACAGCCAATTAGAGGTAAATGAATAATAGTTTTTTTGTTCGTTACAAATAAAAAAAAGACATTAATAAAAATGATACTAGTGTAATACGTAAAAATTATTGTAGCGAATAAAGAGTTTCTATAGTTCTGGTTGAGTTTAAATGAAACAAAAATAAAATTGCATGTGGACACGATAATAAATGAAAAGAGAAAAAAATGTTCGGCGCTAAATCAAATACGTTAAATTTGCTAGAAACGAGACTTTACCATTTTTAAAGATTACTTTTTTCCTTTGGTTTTCTATTCGATAATAAAGATTTATTGAAGTTGCCTCATTTTGCTCAGCAGAGTTGTTTTTTTTTTTAATTCTATTTTTTTTTTTTTGTATGGCTATTATGAGTGCATTTCCAAGTTTGTTTTCCGCTTTGAAATAACACCACTCGATTATTATTGTTCATTAAGAAAAAAACGTTTTAATAAAAAAGAAGAAATATATATATATATATATATATATAACTATATATATATATAAGCAATCTTGATCAAAGCTTCTAAACGATTGTGAAATTTGCCCAATGTCATTTCAGTTTTGTCTAACAAAGAAAATAGGGATTCGCAATTCCATAAAGCGCGTCCCTATTTTTCTTCGTTTTTTATTTCCAATATTATTCTCATGTCGACATTGTTCTTTGTGTACACAAAAGGCAATATTTTTTCACCCTTCATCATATATGAATATTAAAATAGCATGAGCTCAAAACATCTGATCTTTTTTTTTTTCTAAAAATGACAAAACACTAAAAAGATTTTATGTATGATTTAAAATAAATATACCTTTTATATATTAAAATAAATTTTAACGCAACATGGATATACTTTGAAATTATCTAACTAATATAGAAAGCTCTTAGTATAGAATCCAATAATTTATTATATTTTTATATAATTAATTAATTTATATATATATTTATTTTACTATATTTTATATATTATACTCCGCGAATACTTCAGCGCATAATAATTATAATTTATTTTACAGCGACAACAACATTTTTTCATGTAATATTTATCTCGAGTTAAGTTTGGCTATATAAAAAAATAATTTAGTGTTATCATGATAATGAAAAGGTTAGGATGACTAAACTAGACGTGGGTTATAAATTGTAGGTCTTTTTTAGTCTTTTAGCTTTTTATATTATAAAATATAGCAACAATAATAATCCATTTATCCCCGTAACATCAGTGTTTAATATATTATATTATTTTATGTCACTGAATAAACATTTAATATATTTTTTCTTAAAATATAGCTTATGAAGCTTATCACAGTTATTTTCCGAGACAGTATAATAAACATACTTGCTATTATTTTTTTGAATTTACTATAATACTCAATCAAGATTTTACTAAAGGATTTTTTCGTTATATATAATAGTAGCATCAAAAAAATGTAATAATATACTAAGTATTAAATACAAAAAATTACAAACGAACTTTTGTTCGTTTTAAGGACAATAAATTAGTAAAACAATTAAACTGTTTTGATATTTGAAAATAGTGAAATAACCTCTCGATGTGTTTTGTGTAAATTTAATTTCCAGTCTGATAACAATACAATATTCTAAAAATATTGTTGCGATTTTGTCTAATTAAATAATTATTAGAAAATTAAGTTGAAAACGTTTTCATTTTATTACAATAAAGCTAAAACATAAAGTATATTAGGTCATAAGAAACTATTTAAAAAATAATTTTTATATATGGATACCTTAACAATAAATCAAGTAGCCTGAATTTATCGAGACTGAGAAAGTTTTAAAGAGATCACATTGTTTTACAACTTTCTTGCTATAACACTAGACTAACAAAAAATAAAATAACAAACATGTTGGATATGAGTAAATTGTTCTTTTGACTATAACACACAATTCAAGTTTGTAAAAAAAAATATCTACATCTATTGTTTTTGCTATTGATATATTTTCTTTGTGCGTATGTTATCTCCATTTCCAAGCATTATTTTAGTGTTACACTTTCAACATGAAAGTAGTACATACTAAACACAATATATGTTTAGATAGATTTTGTAACAATTCAATATTTAAAGAATAATAAACAATAAAAGTTAATTTTATCTGATTACATAAAAAATACTTAATTCGTTTATATCACGTGATTTTATAAAAAAATTATATTTTATTTAACGGCTAATGTATGTATATTAATAAATGGTTATCATTACAAAAACTATTGTAAATTATTTCGACGATTTCTTTAACTCACGATTAAATCTGTGACAGATAAAGGGATTACAGTATCTCTGGATAATTTCTTACTCATAAAATGTAGTCATCCGTAACTGAGATTCCTTGCTAACGACAGTTCAAACTTACTACCATCACTTACCTACTTATCTACTCAGACAAACAATCCCTCGTAGACATTGCATGTCATTATTTCACGAAACTTTAATAGCAGTGTACTTTATTAGTTTGCATATTGTACAATATTTTCCAATTACTATTTGAACTATTAATAGTAAACTATTTGAAGTTCTATAATCATTAATTTAATTCGAATTGGTGTTCTACGGTAATTACTTGCTGTTTCTTAAGCACACAATCCATTTGATTTCCACAGTATTACTTGAAAGGAGTGAGATAATATAAGTTATATTCGAAATGATATTGGAAATTAAAAAAAATGACTATAAAATGTATGTATATTTTATTTTAATAATGAATTCATACAACAATGGTTTACTCAGAATCATAAAATGTATAATTAATACGAAATTATTTATTATAATAAATTTTGATACAAACAATTGTAAAGTAAACATTATACAGTTTCAGAATAAGATCCGAAAAAATCAACATACAAAATGGGTGGCTTTAAAAAAAATTAAAAGTAATAATATGTTAAGCAATCAATCAGATGATTACCGTTACTCAGAAATCCAGTGACTAGCTGCTGTCGTCATGTGGCTGATACATAATTACACGTCAAAATTCAATTTGCTTGTTCATTTCTGTACATTTATTTCAAACCCTTCTCCCTTACGTTATCGTTGAGACATCCGACGTCAGGCGATTGTAGTTTTGAAAAATCGTTTTTTTTTTTCATTCTTCCATTTTGTGTACACCATAAATATTTCGTCCCCTTATTCTTCGTCAAATTAACTCCTACACCGGAATAAAGATATCCTGTTTAATTTACATTATTACTACCACAGTTCTTCCGCTTTTCGTAATTATGATTGACCAAACATTTTGATGGATTATCATATAGCAAAAACAAATAGCTTATTGTCAGTTGGTAATTTTTTTATTTTCATCGTCGACTTATTAAAATATTAGAAGAGAAGAAATAAAAATGCATAATAACAAGTCATATAATTGTAACAATTTTTTTTAAACTAAAGAACATTGAAATTCATAATTAAAACTATTTTATTAAGTCTGAGATATTCTTTTATTTTTATATGATCCACCCTATAAAAATACTAATTTGAAAAACTTCAATTTTTGTTTATATTTTTTTTATTTCATAGCGTTCATTGTAATTGTACAAACGGCTAGCATAGCTAACTTCTACTACATTTAGTAAAACTCCAAACCATCACCTACTGCGTGTCTTTATTCTAAAGAAGATATGAATTTTCTTTGAACAAGAGCAATTTTAACAAACCAGCAAATGTAAATAATATGCATCGGTCGTTCCGGAATCTACTCGGAATTTCTAGTCACGCTTGTCGTGGAAGCAGATGGTCGAAACAAGTATAAAAAAGAGAAAAAACAATTATAAAAGCCAAGATGTTTTTTTTAATTAGAAAATTAAAATAATATTGAATCTATGCAGTTCAATATTAGAAAATATGGACTGAAAATATTTAATCTAATAAAAAATGTATAACTGTGTAAAATATAGTTGTAATATATTTTTAAACTCAATATTACATAACTGTTGAAATTAAATATTTCAAATCATTTGTTACGTTCTTAATTATAGTTTTTTTGCATTTAAGTATTTCATGGTAATAAAATTTTACAAGAATATTAGTTATAGTTAAACCGATTTTTTGAGTTTTTAATTAATAAAAAAATATACCAGAAATAAGTTAATTGATAATAAGCAATTTTAAATATATATAATGTGTTCAGTAAGTAACGAAACGGGTTTCTATTATTCTCATTGTTTGTAACAATTAACCTGTTTCCTTACTTACTGAACATTCTGTATACAATCTATCTAAAAAGTCTCCGGAATGAGGTGATAAAAATTGTATTCATGGCGTGATTTCTATGAAATGATAAGCATTAAAGTTAGAACCCTTTAAGAAACACGCAAGCCAAGTTTCTACTTGAATTTTTTGTAGTTGGACGGCGGATTCAGTTAAGGTATTTAGTGTCGATGGGTTATGAATCAAACATGGATAATTCAACGTGCAACCAAAAAATTTTGTTTTAAAACTATATTATCCACAAAAAATGCGTTCAAAATTGTACAAAAAGCGAATGGTCAGTTGGGATTAAAGAAAATGGCCGTTTACGAGTGGTTTAGTCGGTTTCGAAATGGTTGAGAGTGTGTGATTGACAGCGACTAGGTTAGCATCCTTGTAAAGACAATGCTAAATTTGTTTTCCGACTACTAAAGGGTTGTTCATAAATAATTCTTGACATAGAATACTACTGTGATCAGTACATTCTATATAGGTGTTTTGCAATGACTTTTAAAACTCATTGTCCTCGTACGCTCAGAAAAATTTAAAGATCGTGATTTGTTCACTTTGCATTCAATGCACTCGCACACAAAGTAGCTATTTACTATTAAACCATAAAGGATGTCAACTTCAAATTTTTCAAACGGGAACAAACATAATTAACTAATTTATTTAATAGATAATGATATAATTAGGAATACATAATTTGACCAATAAAAAATTTTGGACTCGTATTTCGGAAGTAATTGACATTTTGTTTACCTTGGTGAGAGGAAGAGTACGATGAGAAAATTATTAGCGATAAAAATAACAACGCCTACTCCTCACCTCCATCCAACACTACAAAATGTCAATAACTTTCTGGTTTACAAGTTGTTATCGACCCGTCATTTTCTTAATTATATCATTATCAATTATATACTAGCTAATTACGTGTTGTCATTTAAAAAATTAAAGTTGACACACTTATAAGGTATAAAAGATTAACATAATAAATACTTCACAAATGATTAATTTAGAAAAACATGTACCGAAAAGAATCCAAATAAAAAATTCTTAACATTATTTTTAAAACATAATTTTTAGTTAATTAGTGGTTCATGATAAAAGAATCGCTCTGTATATTTATATACACAGACTATACATTACATAATCTGTGGTATACTATCATTTTTATCTTTCTTGACCGATTTTTTTCCGGTAATAATATTCCAAACGAATAATAAACCATTAAATGTATGTTTATTCAAAATTAATCATTGACAAAACTAATTTAATTAGACAAAACTTGTCCATAATTAATCTAGTCTATCAACTTTTCAAATATTTTTTAAACTGGCAAATTGAAAATAGCTCTATGCATGTAAATCTTGACTAATTACATAATCAACATTTTATCCATTTCTCTAATTTAAAGATGAATAATGCCTTAATGTAAATAAAACACCATGTTTAAATGTTAACATTAACTATATTATTAAGGAATTAAAATTAATTTCAAAATATTATATCTTATTAATATTTTAATCTACTATAATTTTTTTTTCTATTACATATCTACTCTCATTTCAAGAATGTTCAATTAAAAACAATATAGAAACATTGTGATTCACCATTTCATTTAAATATATATACTTAAATTTAAAATTACTTATACCTTTTTAATGTATATTGTGTACAGATTATTAATCGAATATTTAGTTATTTATAACCCTAATATGAATCGTGGGATATTGAAGGCGTTTCCAGTTAACACACTCAAATATATGCACCTGTGTATGAATTCATTAAAACCTATCGTTTTTAACGTACAACACATAATAATCAAACTACTGGTTAATAACCGGGTGAACATAAAAAAGGGTCACTAAGTTGTTAAATAAATGTATTATTAAAGATATCCTAGTGGTTATGATAGGCTTAAAATTATCTAAATAGTCCTATAGGTAAAAAAGCATAATAAGTTATATTAAATAAATTAAATGTAATTAAATGTATAATAAAAAAAAATGAAAATTCAAGTATTCAGCTGAACAATTTATGCTTACATGTAAACACTTATAAAGTAAATCAAAACAAGTTAACTATTACATCTGTTCATTTATTCAGGTATTTATTTGGTATCTTTAAAAATATAATGTATATTAAAAAATTTTTTAATTTATATTTTTAAAAATATTGAATGGTGCGTAATTAAAAATTTATTTTGTATAGTGTTGCTTACTTCTTTTTAATGAAAAATTATTATATTTTTCGATAAAATATTTGTATAAAATACATACTTATTCATTCATATCAAATAAAAAAATGTCTCCAATTATATATTATTACCCTAAATTATTAATACGACAAAAAAATATTACTTAGAAAATATGATAAAACATTGTTTACGTAAGTTCTCAAAAAAACTTTAATCTATTTATTTAAACTTATTTTTACAATTTAACCTGTTGTTCACATCAAATATAGTTTTATTTAACTAAAGTGTACTACTACTTCAAAATTCTGTAATAATACATGTATAGATGAAGTGTTACATTTCAAAAAGCTCTATCAATCAATGACGTGACTTTTATACTAAAACAGTTCTTTTCCAATTTTAAGTTATAAAGAAGGAATATAACTTTTAAGTTTTCAATTAAATAATTTTCTTATAATAAAATGTTAACTCTTTTATAAAAATTAATAATTCTCTGTAATAAAATATAATTATACATTCTTATTATAACCTAGTAACTAGGTCCTAGTTGAACATATTTTTATCACAGATCTAATTTTTTACAAAATATGCAATAAAATATCAACATTTAGCATTTGAATATTAAAACTTAATAATAGTTGTGTTGATAGCTATACAATATATTCAACTTATGATCTATTATAATTTAAGCCATAAAATTACTATATTTACTTTCTTTATTTGCCCATTTATTCGACAATGTCATGTACCGTTGCCATGCCTGAGGATATTAGAATTAATAATGTTATTAAAACAAATATTTCCAACTTAAATTAGTTATCACTTTTATAGTAAAGAAATTATATTTTGTTATGTTAATTTCACAATGAATAATATATATAAAAAAACCGATAATAATAATACATAGTAAATTACAAATGTCACACCAAAAACAACAGTTAAACAGATTTAAAATAACGATCATTTGTAATTTATTGTTATTTTTTTAAATGAAAACCAATGGAATCATTTTCTAATATCGAAGAGTTTATTTCATTTATTTCGAATCGGTTCGATGGAAAAACAAAATAAAGCATGAAAACTATAAATTACTTTTGTCTAATGGTATTATAGCTATTTGTTTAATGCAAACTTTGACTTTTTGACTAACATGAAGTTGTACTGTTATACATATTTAGCTTTGAGAGCTCATAACTGTATTACATAAAACAGATATAGCGTATAGTATTGTTAGAAAATTACCTATAACAAATAATAAAGACAAAAAGTGCTAACAAGTAATTTTGAAAATACTCACTCATTTTTAGTAAGGTTAATATAAGAATAATGTTAAGAGATTCGCCGTCGAACAATACTGTAATAACTACTAACTAAACCTAGCTGTTTACATAATAGGTACAAATGTATAAAATATTCTATTGTTAACAAAAATTTTAATTAAAAACTTAAGTATTTGAATTTAAACAGCACAAGAATTAATTACACTAAAAAGTAACAAGTTGTTTTATCCTATATTTAGTATCATAAAATTAATTTATATATAAGAAATGTTAATAATTATTACTCATGATATTTCAAACAATTTTAACTAATTTAAATTAAACCAGGAATATTTAAAAAAAAAAACCTTTTTTTTTTTAATTATATAAAAAGTTTAAATTACATTTTTACTTGTTTATAAAGAATGATTGTTTAAATATGACTCGTACAATTTTCTTTAAAGTATAAAACATTATCATTTTTTCTTTTCAGATATTCATATTATTTTACCTTTTGGACCTGGAAGTTATTAACACTTTAATATAAAGACTGGATGCAAAGCGCGTATTTGTTTTTTTTATCTAGGCATTTATGAACTGCACTACATCTTTCCTCCTGGTATAAAAATTTGAATGTCTTTTGAAATACTGATACAAAAGTCATTATTCACCGGTCATTTTCTTAGGTAGATCATGTTTTATTTGTAAGTTGGTTAAAAATTACATTTAGTTCAACTTAAAAAAGAAAATCTGATACATTTTTAAGGGGGCAGTAGGAGGATACAATTAATTTGTTTTTTGAAAATCAATGAACGTAGGTTACTGTATAGATTACGTAGTGGATCGTCTCAAATGGAAGTTTGGTATAGGAGTAACTGACTACGCAATTGGAATAAAAGCGATGGAATAGAAAAAAAAGAAGATAGAATGTATGTAACTATTAACATATAGAATTGTAACATCAGAAAAGAAAAAAATATTTTGTTTTATAATTTTAAAATTGTCGCATGAGTAATAGTTTAACAGTCATCCATAATAAATCAATTTATAAGTACCATAGTTCCAGGATATTTATTGATCTGTAATAATGTATAGTTATTATTAAAAATTTTTACATATAAAAAAATGTTAATATTTTCAAAACTTATTTACGTTGACCATTTTTAATTTAAAAAGTTTTATCCATTCTTGTCGAAGAATTCCTATTTGTTCTTTTTTTTCTCAGATTTACATAATTTTTCAAAAATAATATAATTTCATAAAATAATAAAGAGTTATAAAAATATATCTCATCATTTTTTTTTTTTTTTTAATTATATTTATACATTTATTTTTCTTTAAAACACTTAAAAAAGCGTATCAAAGTGCTTTAACATATTCACAAGGTAAGCTATTTAATTTATAAGATATTATAAATTAATTATTATAATAATTAGCTTATATTCTAATTTTGTAAAGTTACGAAGTTTCTAATCAGTAATAAAAAACATGTATTATTTATTAATTTCATTTTTATTAATATTGAATAGTTGACAAATAATCGAATTTTTAAAACGAGGGTTAAAGAAGAGTGAAACAGGATTTATTTAATACTTCTGAAAAACGCTATTGAGATATTTAGTGCCAGGGGCAAGATAAATGTCGTCAACTGCAAACATTTTCTCATTATTTCCCAAAGGACTGCACTGGACCCTTGCTGGGTTTTATGGTCTACAAAAACCTCGAGCGCTCATCGATGGCAGCTATCAACTCATCTTTCGTAATTCACTGTTGAACTGTTGAGCTTGGAGAATCGTAAATCCAGCACAATGTTTTACGACGACCAGAGATTGTTAAATATCAAAATAAAACTATTTGCAGCCCGTTCAGATAAATTGTAAAAGTTTTACATATGGTTGGTAATAAAAACTCGTATTTTTTTTTTTTTAATAGCGACAATTGAAAGAATTGAAGAAAATCTCGAGGGACGATTTTAATTTGAAAAAAAGTGCAATGGGTTGGGCCACGAAACGAATAAAAACGACGACCATCGGAGGAAATTAACGACTACCCGTCGTCGAGTCAAGTTTCAAATGAGACATTCACAAATCAGAAATAGCGAGAGACATTATTAAGTATAAAATATGTCAGTAAGAACTGACTAAGCAATTAGCGATCAAACATTACGTGAATGTATTGTTCAACTATTCAGAATTTTAAGAAGACAAGAACATGGTCTCATTATAAATTTGTAGCTATGGCTGAAAAGCTGTTTCATAGAAGGAATAATTGGCGGCCGACATTAAGACTTTTAAGATAAACTTTATTAAAATTACTCAAAATATGATGTCAATTATTTTATATTTATGTCCATGTTTACTATAATTTAAAAGTTATTTAGATGATATGGCTAAATTATTTTGATCATTTTGTGTCGGCTAAGTAATCGGAATCTTTAACATGTTGATAAAAAAAAATTCCAATATTATAATTATTTTACGATTAATTAAATGGTTCGTGATAATTGAATCACTCTGTACGGTACATTCTTACTCACGTGACTTAACGTTTGCATTTTAATTAATAAAAGTGGTTACAAATATTTCCGTGTTGGTAATTACTTAAGTTAATTCCATAATTTTAAAATAAAAAATTATTTTTAGTATTATTCTACCCTTTACTTGTAGTTGATCAAAAAAATATATAATTACATGAATACATAATATTCTAAATTGGTTATTAATCTTATATCATTAAAAAAAATATAATGTTTATAGTTCTATTCATAAAAAAATTGTGTTTATAAAATTAAACATGGTATTATTCAATTAGTATTACACTTTTTACGACCACTATTACACTGTGGAAATTTTTAATAAAGCAACATAAAATATTCATTATTTTTAATGAATTATTTGCTTTTTTAATGGCTTATATGCTTAATACCTAAAAAGACTACATAAATTTTTGTGTTTAGTCTAACAAATTCGTGATTTATTGCTTCCTTGTAACTGATACAAAACATTTTTAATTAATATCTGTAACAAAATACTAGTGAAAACATCGTCTGCAATGACTAAAAAAAAATATGAATTATCGCATATTATATTGACGACACGAATGAGTGTAACACTAGAATTACAGACGTACAGTTGAGAGATGTTCTTAATTTGAGGAAATTATTTTACAAGCGATATTTTAGTTAATACGAATGTTATGATAATTTAAGTTTGTGTAAGCTAATCCTCACAGAAGATATCATGCAGACGTGTTACATAAATCGTATCAGTAGACTTCTGTTCCGTCTACACTAAGCCGCGTCTTGTCTTACACAAACATCCTCATGTCGTTCCCACCTGTTTCGGATAAACGACACTTACTTTGTAGATTAGCTAAATGACGTTAAAAAAATAATACCAAACTCACATGCGAGATGAAAATGAAGTCTGGTGACACTCGAGTTTACTCGTAAGTCACCATTTTTAGCTTTTACCGTTTGTCAATATTTATTAGATTTATTTAAAAATTGTGTAAAATATTAAAAGCCGATGTAATATAATACGTATGTTATTTAATAACTTTTATGAATCATCAATCATTATACTTTGTCATTGAGTATGAGTCAACCGACTGATGAAATTGTTACGAGTACAATGAGATAATTATATATCATACTGAAGTTATTTTAATTATTCAAAAAACTCCAAAACAACCATGTATTATAATTGTATACTAAAAAATAAATTAATGATTCTACAGGCCAGTTGGATTTGCTGATATTTCCAAATGCGTTAAAAAGTATAAACTAATCAATTCGGTATAAAGTCACTACTCCAACATGTATCGATGATTCTCCTATGCCGTCAAACAATGGTGGCAAACATTTGTTTGCGGGAAGTGTTATATTTTTAACGAGACCTATAAAACGACGGAAATGCTCACAAACGAATAAATGACTATCATCGCCTACAATAATAGCTCGTGCCTAACATCATTTATTTGGGTGTTATGATATAGGAGCGGTACAGTGGCCGTAAGTCTGTGGTTGACCACATCGCCGACAAGTCTGCCACCACAACGTTTACCGTTTTCGTGATAATTATCTGTCGACAAATCTTTCTGTTGTGTCACTTAGACTTTTAAGGTTTTTTTTTTTGGTACGTGTCTAGAACCATCAAACGAAGACTACAATAGTCTTATTGTGTGTATAATATATTATGGTTTGTAAAGAAGTTAGTACTTACTAAATCGTTACCTACTAACATAAAACATAAACACACAAAAGGCAGCAACAAATCCACAACACAGGAAATCGTCCGTGAAAACAAACACACGTAGGTACCCAAAACTCTTATTCTTTTCCAATCCTCACTGTAAACGTGTGTGTGTTTAAACCGGCGGAAAGGAACGAAGGCGTCTGCATCCTAATTGTATAAGTTACTACCGCTCTTTTAAAAAATAAAACGTATACCCCACACTGGTAAAATAGTTAAAAAAAAAACGCTATGAAAGAACGATAACTTGTCCATCCATAATAGGCTCGGGCGGATTTCATAAAACATTTATATTATTTTACTGAAGTAAACGAAGGCCAACGGCCGATAATACACAGGGTAACTAGATTTGTATTTAACTTGCGCACACGCTAGTTTTTTTTTTATAACGAACCAACCATTAATTTGATTAAAACAGCATTGAAGACAAATAGAGATGTCTTAACTGTCGCTATAAAATGATATGAAAATAAATTATATGTATACATTTAATAATGTATAATTGCATTGAAATAGGGATGTAGGTATATTTATTTAGGGGGGAGTTTTGAATACACCAACTCCCATTCCATTATTTTTATATAGTTTGATTACTTACATATGGCTTTCTAATAAAATATATTTCATTGAAATTTTAAAAATCTAATATACTATTATTATTATTATTAGTCCTTTTTGAAAAGTTATGCTTGTGTTAAAGAGAACAAAAAATCTACATAGCCAAACGAAACGGAATGTTATAGGATAATTGAAATATTATTAAAATTTAGTAAAGAAATAAATCCTTAAATTCTCGTGAACATTTTTCTTAAATAATTTTATTTTTAAAAATTTATTTAAAATGTCGCTCAGTAGAGTATTTTAATGTATTTTATGATTAACTAAACAGATTATTTAAAGAGATATCGTAATATTTTGATTACTATCAAATAACAAATTATTTTATATAAATATATTCTTTGAAGTTTGGTGTTTATTTTGATAATTATGTTTGTTCTATTTTAAACATGCCTTAATTATACGTAAATATATACTCTATCCTTTTAATTAATAAAGTAAGATAATGTTCGATTTTATATTAATGATGAAATGCATTTTCAAATTACGTTCTAGATCTGGTGAACGAATATAGAATCAATTATGGATGAAAAGCATTATTTTGGGCAAGTACATGAAGTGCAAACAACGACTTTGAGTAATCAATTTTGACTGTTGCGGAAAGCTTTGTAAATAAAATATCAACAAATAGCCTAACTGTTAGAGTATTAGGTGGTTAAAAGCCAGATCGTTCTTTTAGGACTTTATGAGTAAGAAAGAGGTTCTATTTATTAAACAAGAATTTAAATGTAGGTCTTGTCGACTGCAACACTACACTACCAAATTTACGCTCTCTTTGTGTAATATGTTCAAGTAGTTTAGTATGGTGTTTTATAATTTATATGCTATCCCCAAAGTGTATTTACTGTCTCGACTTTTGTCAGTCTTTACTTAGCTGCAAACAAACACAATACACTTTAACGACGTTTCATTTCGGAAATACATTTACAAAATCTTTTGGAGTGCTTTAATTGAATTAAGAATAAATAACTATTGCATCTTTGATTTATTTAAGATATATTTACTAATACAAATATTTCGTTATTCATAGTTAATAAGCTCAGTTAAATTTACAAAAAAAAAAAATATCATATCCACTATTTGTTTAATGCTAAGTAGTTAAAAAAGTATATTTAGAGTACATTTTTAGTATTATAATATCCAAATTATACTATATCGTTATAAAATAGAAGTAATAATAGGAAGCAAATGTTGGTCCTACAAATCATTAAATTTTAACGGACCATTGCACGTTCTATTTATTTTAGATTGGTTTATACTGCGATTAAATTATGTTTCCTTCCAATATCCGTGAATACATTAAAAAATTTTACTGTATTTTTTTAATTAAAAAAAAAAGCATTTCTCACCAAAAATAAATCTCTGAGAAAATGTTTCAAACCTCATTCTATTTCGAACATTTCCTACTACCTGTGGATATCGCATGGTTACTAGTTGGCTTCGTTTATTAAACCTAACGCGATACTTTAGATAACGAGCTAACAAGCCTTTAACACACGGCTAATGAAGCGTTATTTCGTTCTTGATAATGCTCATTATTGACCGGTATCACGGACCGACGGCTACTACTATAGCACCTAATGATTCTCCTACTAACACGTTTCAAATCGCGTGCGTATCATGCCTATATTTTATGGTTTTTTTCGTGTTCATCAATAATCACTTTAGTCTGTGAACTGAGTCGATTAATTTTACATTGAGGTTGGTCACACAAACTAATAGTCTTTAACGTTTAATATATAAGCATTGAGAAAATCGCATAGAATTTCAAGATATTTTCTCTTAGTGGTACACTTTGTACTAGTCTAACTAACGCTTAAAACTAAAACCAAAACCAAACCTTACCATCTATAATAATATATACAAAATAACTATTGTTACATTTAGATATATTTCATGTTTAACAATAGAATTTGATAATAGTTTTATAAATTTTGAATAATAATTTTGATTTTTTTAAATACACTTTACTTTAAATTTAATAGCTTAAGAGTTATATAATTGTAATAAAAATTATAAATAGAAAATTATCTTTTATTTGTAAATTCAATTTTATAAGTGCGTGTCTCTTAAAAAGAAAACATTTTTATTTTGTGAGTATTTATTTTTGCACCCCACACTAAAACACGACGACAAGGGAAAGAAACACTCAACATAATATATTATAAACAAATCACTCGATTATCGATGGGCTCCAGGTGCATTATTGAGTACTAACACATTTATGTACACTACTTTTATTATTAATACTGCTTACATTATATTCTATTGTTATTATTATTATTATAAAGTGATTTCTATTTTCGTAGCTAATTAATTCTTCTCTTTTTTTATGAGAATCATTTAATAATCGTCTTTTTAATGGTTATCTTGTAAACTTCAAGCACATATTACTAATATCATTTTTTTTTTTTTTTTTTTTTTAATT